>NW_016830182.1:107937-133554 GCF_001698545.2 Rhinopithecus bieti
TTCCTTTTCTTTCTTTTTTTCTTTCTTTTTTTCTTTTTTTCTTTCTTTCTTTCTTTCTTTCTTTCTTTCTTTTTTTTTTTTTTTTTTTTTTGAGTTGCCCAGGCTGGAGTGCAGTGGCATGATCTCACTTCACTGCAATCTCCGCCTCCTGGGTGCGATTCTCCACCTCAGCTCCCTGAGTAGCTGGGACTACAAGTGTCTGCCACCACGCCCGGCTAATTTTTTTTTTTTTTTTTTTTTGTGCTTTTTAGTAAAGATGGGGTTTCACCATGTTGGCCTGGCTGGTCTTGAACTCCTGACCTCAGGTGATCTGCCCACCCCCGCCTCCCAAAGTGCTGGGATTATAGGTGTGAGCCACCGCGCCCAGCTGGAACCTGTGTTTTGACAAGCCCTCCAGGTAATTCAGATGCACGCTAAAGTTTGAGAACCACTGAGCTTAGGGCAGGGGAGGATATTCCAGAGGGGGACAGCTATGGAGACCTGGAAGGACAGTGCTGTAGACTGCCCCATCCCTGCCTTTTCACTTGGTGAAATAAAGACATGTGATGCACCATGCAGACTCCCACGAGGGGGCACTGTGGGTACAGGCATGGAAGCTGTCTGCTTTGTTGTCAAGACCGCTACCCTTGTGGAAGCGTGAAAAAAGCCTGATGCCAGATCAACTGGAGAGGTCACTCTTTCTTCTCAGAGAAGGTCTAATGGGGGTGGTAATCTTGTTTATAGGATTGGGCCCTCGTAGGGAAGCTGAACCTGGAGGGCTTTCTGCTGTTCATATGTGCATGGTGATGTCTACCCATCCGTGCTGCCAGGTCTCTGCAGATCCTGTGCAAACAGCATTCCCCCTTTTGTAGCTGCCCAGCCAGGCAGCTTGCGGTTTCCATGGGGCGGGGGGTGCGAAGGCTGGGAACCCCAGCAGCCCAATTCTGCTTCAGCCTTCTCCCTACAGTGCTATGACTCTGTCCTATTTTTGACAAGCATGGGTCCGGGGCCACAGTGCTGGGTCCAAGACCTGTTTTCAAGCCTTAGCTCTGCCCCGCCACACTTTATGATCTCTGGCAAGACCCCTTTCTCCTCTGGGCCTCAGTTTCCTACACTGTAGGATGAGATAGTGGTGCTGAGAAGGTGGCTGCCAGCGTCTCTTTCCACTAGAAAATCCTGCCCTGGGAGTGGAGGAAGAGACCGCCTTGTGCTTCTCAAGGACCTCGGATTGCAGGGGAGCTGTAAGCCCTGCGACATGACATCCATCTCCAGTAGCCACTTAAGTAAACGTTTCCAGTGATATGGTGCAAGGCAGTAAGGTGGAATCTCTCAAACTAGATTTTTTAAAAAGTCCATATCTTCAGACATCCAGGATTTGCTTTTATAGGTTTCTATTCTGCACTGTTGGGAAGAAGGAAAATTTATACCATGTTCTCTTTTCTGCTGCAGTGTGTATTTCTTCCAAAAATACATTGCCTCGGAGGGTCTTTGGCATTCACCTCATTAATCCAGGGATTGGCATCCTGTACTCTCGGTGACTGCTCACCCGGCTGAGCCACTGCTCTCCCTGGGCAGCAAATCTCCAGAACTGCCTTTTCAGAGTGCTATAGATGTGCTCATCCCTGGGTTATAAGGCGATTCAAGAGAGTGGTCCAACCCTCTGCTGGCTCCCACCGTCGATGATGATATTCGGAGAGTCTGGTCAGAAACCAGCAGGGCACGGTGGCTCAAGCCTGTAATCTCCACACTTTGGGAGGCCAAAGCGGGCAGATCATGAGGTCAGGAGTTCGAGACCAGCCTAGACAATATGGTGAAACCCCATCTCTACTAAACATACAAAAATTAGCCGGGCATGGTGGCAGGTACCTGTAGTCCCAGCTGCTCAGGAGGCAAAGAATCGCTTGAACCTGGGAGAGGGAGGTTGCAGTGAGCTGCGATCACACCCTTGCGCTCCAGCCTGGACGACAGAGAGAGACTCCATCTCAAAAAAAAAAAAAAAAAAAAAAAAAAAAAAAAAAAAAAAAAAAATTGCCCAACCCATAGGCAAACATTGTTAACTGCAGCTGTCCTTGCTGGAGGAAACAAGTTAAACATGATGTCTCTTTCCATCAGGCCTCCTTGGAGCGGGGAAGGAGAGCTCTTGAGTTCCTCTGGCACCTTCATGCAGCATGCGGGACGTGCTGCTTTTTCTTCTGTTTATGGATGAGGCACAGAGAGGGTAGATGACTTACCCCAAGTCCTTCAGCTCATTCATGCTGGGGAAAGGAGGGAGCTTCAGGCCTCTTCTCCTGGAGTTCACACCCCTCCGGACAGCAAGTGAGCCGTTTGCTACTCAAGTGCTGTTTCTTGCATTTTTAAGTTAACAAAGCACTGCATGCTGCTTGGGGTACCTTTTCCCTGCTGTTCAGTTCATTGCCCTGTGCCATCTCACAGAGTGTGTCACTGGTACGGAAACGTTCCCTGGGAAGCTAGAGTTGAAACATCGCCCACTGGTGCTCCTGAGCTGGCTTTGTCCTGGGTTTAGAGGGTGTGTTAGGGAGGAGGCCTTCTGCTGCAAGTCTCTGAGAAGTCAGCTTGCGCTGCCTTGCACAGTGAGGTTGCTTATTAGCTCCTGTAAGAACCCCCTGGATGCCCCGGGGCCTTCAGGGTTGGTGGACACTGCAGTTTAACAGCGTCTTCGAAGGCCTAGATGTTTTCTCTCTCCACTTTGCTGTCAGTGCTGGTGTCATTCTGAGGGATAGTTGCCAATCACAGTGGGGCTGGGAGTGGGTGAGGCAATGAAGCACTCAGTATGTGAAATCCAAGGAGGTCTTCACCCACGGTGCTGCTAGTGCAAGGCCAGTATCTCCTCAACCCTAAGAGCACCTTGCCCTAGTCCTGGGGCCTGCAGGAGGCCCCACCCACTCACCACAAAGGACAGATCAGAAGTCACCTATGTTTTTTCTGCTCCTCTTCCATCAGCTGGGATGTAGTCTCCTGCAACACCTAATAACTGTGAGGTGGGCTGGGAAATATAGGCTTGTTCCAGCTCAGGTGGATGTGGGAGCACAGTTTTTGGGGACAATGACCAGTCTTTGCCACAGCAGGAAGAAAATGGTTGCTTCATAGGGATCCTTTCGACAGAAGCCTCCCAGCAAAAGGGGGAAGTTTACTGGGAAGCTGTGGGTGGTCTAACAAAACCAAAAGGTAGGCAGCCTCCCTGGATTTGGGTCTGGAAAATCATTTCAGAACAAATCAGCTCTTCCTTCTCCCCTCCTTCCCCCTCTTTGAGTCAATGCCTCTCTCTCTCTCTCTCTCTCTACAGGCTGGCTTTTTTTTCCCCTTTCTGCCCCATGGCTGCCACAACCAGGATTTTATTGCTCCCCATTCCAAACTTCCAGCCAGATTAGTTAGACCTGCATCCTCCTTGCCACTCCCCAGGGACAAGACGCTGACTGGTCTGCCAGCTCATGGAGCCCACTCCCACTTCCCTGGGGTTGAGGAGCACCTGCTGGGAAGGGTTGAGGGCAGGAGGGCTGCTGATGTGTCCACTGCAGCCACCACTCACCCTGCTGAGACATCTGTCTGTCTCTCCTTCTTGTCACTCCCAAACCTCTGCAAGTGGCCGCTTTAAAAAAAGAATAACAGCTTTATTGAGGTTTAATTCACAGACCATATATTCACCCTTGTAAAGTGTGCAATTCAATGGGTTTCAACATATTTGCAGAGTGGTGCAACCACCACCACTACCTAATTTTATTTTTAAACATTTTATTTTTTATTTGTTTTGAGATGGGGTCTCACTCTGTCATCCAGCCTGGAGTGCAGTGATGTGATCATAGCTCACTGCATCCTTGAACTCCTAAGCCCAAGTGATCCTTCCACTTCAGCCTTCCGCATAACTAGGACTACAGGTGCACACCACCATGCCCAGCTATTGTTTTTTCTTTTTTTTTTTTTTAGTTTTTGTAGAGACAGAGTCTCTACAAAATTATGTTGTACCTCCTGGCCTCAAGCTATCCTCCCACCATACCCAGCCATTTTTGATCATTTTATTATGCCAAAAAGAAACCCTTAGCTGGGCAGGTGGCTCACGCTTAAGCGAGCAGATCACCTGAGGTCAGGAGTTTGAGACCAGCACGGCCAACATGGCAAAACCCTGTCTCTACTAAAAATACAAAAATTAGACGGGCACGGTGGTGAGCACCTGTAATACCAGCTACTTGGGAGGCTGAGGCAGGAGAATCGCTTGAACCTGGGAGGCAGAGGTTGCAGTGAGCTGAGGTTTTGCCATTGCACCCTAGGCTGGGCAACAGAGTGGGTAAGACTCTGTCTCAAACAACAAAAATAAGAAATCCTGTAGACATTAGCAGTCACTCCCTATTTCCCTCAACCTCTGCCCCAGCCCCTGGCAACCACTAATCTATTTTCTGTTTTTATAAATTTGCCTATTCTGGAAACTTCATGTAAATGAAATCATACAGTATATAGGTTTTTATGACTGGATTCTTTCACTCAGCATAATATTTCCATGCTATGTCCACACTGTAGCATGTATCAGTAATTTATTCCTTTTAATCACCAAATAACATTCTTTGGTGTGGATTTACCACATCAACATCAGTTGATGGGTATTTGTGTTGTTTCTGCTTTTTGGCTATTCTGAATAATTTTGCAGCTATGAAAAATCATGTGCAAGTTTTTGTGTGGACGTTTTCACTTCTTTTGGATATACACCTGGATGTGGAATTGCTGGGCCTTATGGTGACTCTCTGGTTAACTGTTTTCCACAGAGGAAGCACCATTTTACATTCCCACCAGCAATGTACAAAGGTTCTAATTTCTCCATGTCCTTCTTGACACTTGTTATTATCTGTACTTGATTTTAGCCATGCAAGTAGGTATGAAGTGGTATCTCATTATGGTTTTGATTTGCATTTCATAATAACTAACGGTGTTGAGCATCATTTCATGTGCTTATTGGCTGTTTATATGTCTTCTTTAGAAAAATGCCTGTTGGAATCCTTTGCTTATTTTAAAATGGGGTGATTTGTCTTTTTATTGTGTCGTGTTAGTTTATACATCCTGGATATAAATCTCTTATCAGATATATGGTTTGCAAATATTTTCTCCCATTCTATGGATTGTCCCTTTCCTCCTCTCTCTCTCCCTTTCTTTCTTTCTTTCTTTCTTTCTTTCTTTCTTTCTTTCTCTCTCTCTCTCTCTCTTTCTTTCCCTCCCTCCCTCCCTCCCTCCCTCCCTTCCTTCCTTCCTTTCTCTCTCTCTCTCTCTCTTTCTTTTCTTTTCTTTTCCTTCTTTCCTTTTGAGACAGAGTCTTGCTCTTTCTTCCAGACTGGATGCAGTGGCTTGATCTTGGCTCAGTGCAACCTCTGCCTCCCAGGTTCAAGCGATTCTCATGCCTCCGCCTCCTGAGTAGCTGGGATTACAGGCGTGCACCACCATTCCCAGCTAATTGTTGTATTTTTAGTAGAGACGGGGTTTCACCATGTTGGCCAGGCTAGTCTCGGACTCCTGCCCTCAAGTGATCCACCTGCCTCAGTCTCCCAAAGTGCTGGGATTACAGGTGCCCACCACCACACCTGGCCTAGTTCCTGGTTTTTCTGTCTTTGGAAAACTGCTGTCAGGGTTCCCAGGAGACTTTGAATGTAACACTAATACCTTTCTTTTATTGAGTGCCTACTGTTTACTGTGTTGGGCACATTGTATATATTACCTTTTGTCCTGGAAAGAGTTTTACAAAGTGGGGATTATTGTCCCCATTTCATGGTGTGATGAAGATGCTAAAAAAAAAGCAAATGTTGGCCGGGCGCGGTGGCTCAAGCCTGTAATCCCAGCACTTTGGGAGGCTGAGACGGGCGGATCACGAGGTCAGGAGATCGAGACCATCCTGGCTAACACGGTGAAACCCCGTCTCTACTAAAACTACAAAAAACTAGCCGGGTGAGGTGGCGGGCGCCTGTAGTCCCAGCTACTCGGGAGGCTGAGACAGGAGAATGGCCTGAACCCGGGAGGCGGAGCTTGCAGTGAGCTGAGATCCGGCCACAGCACTCCAGCCTGGGTGACAGAGCGAGACTCCGTCTCAAAAAAAAAAAAAAAAAAAAAGCAAATGTTGTCCTCAGCTGCCGCCATGGGAGGTGGGCATCTGGAACAAAGGCATGGCAGATTCTGCTCTGCCCTATCTCCTGTTGGACCCCTTCTAGGGGTTGTGTTGGATTTGGAAGTCACGAGGAAGAGTCCACTCAGACAAGAGCATCCTGATGGGGGCTGCCTTGAGATGATGGGGAGTGAGCCCTGTTTAGCTGGAAATAAGGAGAGAGAGGTACCCTTGGTCAAGGACTATCATGTGAAAGAAGGGTAACATTTGTCCTGGAGTGTGGAACATATGGGGAAATGATTTGGCCTGGATAGCAGGCAGTTTTTAAAACATGGAGCAGACTGGGCACAGTGGCTCACGTCTATAATCCCAGCACTTCGGGAGGCTGAAGTGGGTGGATCACCTGAGGTCAGGAGTTTGAGACCATCCTGACCAATATGATGAAATCCCATCTCTACTAAAATACAAAAAATTAGCTGGATATGGTGGAGGGCACCTTGTAATCCCAGCTGCTTGGGAGGCTGAGGCAGGAGAATCGCTTGAACCTGGAAGGTGGAAGTTACAGTGAGCCGAGATTGTGCCATTGCACTTCAGGCTGGGCAACAAGAGTAAAACTCCATCTCAAACAAACAAACAAACAAAAAACAGAAACAACAACACCAAAAAAAAAAAATAATAAAATAAAATAAAGAAAGAAAAAAAGGAGAAAACCTCAGAGCTAATGGAAGGGGCCTGCCCCCTGGGAAGCAGCAAGCTTCCTGTTGCTGGTGGTACACAAGCAGAGCCTGGCTGCTTTCTAGGTGAGGCGGTTGTAGAAACTCTTTGGGTTCAGAGTCCTGGGGGATTTTTAGGGTTTCCTTGAACGCCTAGAGCCTGTATGTCATAGCTTCTGATTTCATAGGGACTTCCTGTTCACACAGCTGGGATCTCTCCCAGCCCAGATTCATCATGTCTCGCCCATCCCGAGGGCTAAATTTGGAATTTAATAACAACACTTTGGATTTATGTGGCCCGTTTCCTTGGAGTCATTACATCTGTTACCCCATTAATTCTCCTAACATCCCTGGGTGGAAGGTGAGGGAGCCTGAGAGGGGAGAAGGAACCTCTTTGGCTTCTTCACCTCCTGAAGGGGAGAGGAAATGGCAGAGCAGGAGCGGGCCAGGGCTGGGGGAGCATCTGCACCACAGCCCTGCTGGCTTTCCCCTCTCGTAAAGAGCAGGTTGCTCACTGGATGAAGGGGTGTCTCCCAGCGGGAAGCTCCTGTGTTGGGCACAGTATATGGGTGCATGAGTCTCCAGGTGGACTCTTTCAGGGCTGGGAGTGGGTAGACATCAAGGTGGGCAAGATGAAGCCTGAGCCCCAAGCTTGGGAGGAGACTAACATGTCTACCATGAACCAATTTGCAGAGCGGGATGGTCTGGAGGCAGCAGGATGGCAACCTAGGGAAGGGGGATTTGAGCTGAGTTTGGAAACAGTCCTGGAGAGCACCCTGGAGTTCAGTTTTCCTACCTCCTAGTCACGTGGTATGGGTGAAGGCTATGACTTGGTGAGGTTTCCCAGGGCATGGGTGGCCTAGGGTGCTCCTCAAGATCCTAAGGCTTGGCCTGGAGTGCTGCTGGGCGAATGGCCAGAGAGCCTGGGCAGGCAGAGGAGGGCTGGGGATTAGTGCAGGGAAGGAGCCACTGGCACTGGCCGTGAAGGAGGAGTGGGAAGGGAAGGGAAAGGTGGCTCTGGTGGAGGGCTCTGTGGGGCAGAGGCAGATTGGTGTGGGGGTTCTTGTTCACTCCAGACCATGATGTTTTCGTTCCTCCCTCTGTTCTGAGGCTTGAACTCCTGCAGGTACTTGGCTTTTACAGCCCTCCCAAGTGCTCTTCCTTCAAGCTTCGCCACTGACTGCTGCTGATCTTCCCTGGTACCAAGTGAGGGAGGTTCAGAATCCCAGGCCACAGGCTCAGAACAGGGCAGCTGGAAGGCACCTGGACAATCCTCTGAGACTACTCTCTCCTTCCCGCTTTTGCAGATGAGGGAATTGGGGCTTGGAGTGCAAGCATTGGGAAGAATTTCCCAGGAAGAGAGATGCACAGATGTGAAGAACTAGAAGGCAAGAGAAAGCCGGGGGGTTGTGTGGCAGGTAGAAATGCCAGGACCGTGGAGTGTGTGGACATGTGGCAGATTGCAGAGGGGCTGTGGCAGGTATTTACAGGTGGGCGTTACCTGGAGGAAGACTGAAAACAGAGAACAGTGCTGCCAGGCGTGCCTTTTGGAGAGGGCACTGGTCAGAAACGGAGACTTGATGTCGCCTGCCTCACCTGGTCCTGCTGGTTCTCCCCACCCTGTGGACGGCGACTTGCTCCTCCACTTGCCGGAAGCCTTGTCAGCAACCTTGACTCTGTCATACCACATCCAGGCCGTCAACAAGTGTTTTGGCTCTTTCTTTGAAATCCACCAGGAATCCAGTTGCTTCTCCCCACCTTCCCGGCTCTCTGGTCTGGGCCACCAGTGTCACTGTCATGCCCACCTTGCTGCATTCCTGAGGATGCTTCATCCTTCCACCTTCTTCTCCACTCAGCAGCCAGCAGTGCACCGTGGAAATTGGAGTCAGATGAGCTGGCACCTCTGTTCAGAACCCTCCAGGGCTCCACATCTCACTCACCCAAATGCCGAAGACCTCCCCAAGCCCCCACAATCCTCCATGACCTGGCCTCTGGCCTCCCACCACCTTCCAGCTCCAGCGGCTCCTACCACATTTTAGGCTTGCCTTCCTAGTCTTAATTTTTCTTCCTCAGCAGTTGATTTTATTATTTTCTTGTTTATTGATATTTTCCCACTAGAAATGAAGCTGCGTGAAGTTACAGTTTTTTGTTTGTTTGTTTGTTTGTTTTTGGTCTGTGTTCCTAATTAGCTCATTGCTGTACCCCTGGCACCTAGAACAATGCATTGGACACAGTACACAGTAGACTAAATAAATACTTGTTGAATGACTGACTGACTGACGGAATGATGGCTGTGTGGGGAGTGGATTGGACTGTGAGGCAGAGGCTGCGGCAGAAACTCAGGCAGGAGGTGATGGTGGTTCTTGGGGCTGTGAAATGCCAAGTTTAGAAACTCTTCCTCTGCTGTGGCACATGAACCGGTCACTCGAGAAGGCTTTTAGATTTAGTTTGCCTAATCCCCTCTTAGTGCATGTGGGGAAACTGAGGTACACAAAAGGAATTCCTCACCAAGTTAGGGGCAAAACTTAGCACCCCTTGTCTCCCAGATGGATATCTTCTTGTTTTTTCTTTTCTTTTCTTTCTTTTTTGAGATGGAGTCTTGCTCTGTCACCCAGGCTGGAGTGCAGTGGTGCCATCTTGGCTCACTGCAACCTCCGCCTCCCAGGTTCAAGCGATTCTCCTGTCTCAGCCTCCTGAGTGTCTGGGATTACAGGTGCGCACCACCATGCCTGGCTAATTTTTGTATTTTTAGTAGAGATGAGGTTTCATCATGTTAGTCAGGGTGGCCTCAAACTCCTGACCTCATGATCCACCCACCTCGGCCTCCCAACGTGTTGGGATTACAGGCATGAGCCACCATGCCTGGCCGTACATCTCATTATTAAAGGCCTCTCCTCTCTTTGTGGGTGAGGGGGAGATGCCTCTGGTGGGAAGACCAGTGTGGCAGTGACTGTGAGTGTCTGTTAGTGAACTTGGTGGCTGGTTGAGGGTCTGTTGTGGTGACTGAGGACACATACAAAGTGCTTTTCTCAGTGGTCACCTTGGGGTTGGTGAATAGGGAGTCAGAAGATGGCTCCTGTCCTAGGGCACTGCCAGTCGATTTGGAAGATGAGATGCCTGCTTAGCAGTTTGAGGAAACACAGACCTTGGAGGATCTTCTGGTTGCCTCTTCAAGAATTCATTCTATTCCCCTTCTGCTCCCACAATTTGCTTTTCTTGGGGGTGTGTCTTGATTGGCTCAAGCCAAGAAAGTGTGGCGTCTACTCCTGCCGTAGCGATAGCTTAGGAATAGGCAATGACCCAGACCTGAACCAATCAGTGCATGGAATTGCCCCTGGCCAAAGTGGTTGATTGAGGCTGGTGCAACCAGAGTTGTGAGAAGGCTCTCATTTGATGGTTGGAGAGGTCACACTTGCTCCAGAGGTCATGATGTGCAGATCTGAGGCTTGGAACTGCTGCAGACGTTTTGCTACCACAAGTGAAGCCAGGCTGAGGACACAGTTGACAATTTGGAGCAGGGCAGAGCTGAGCGAACAGCAGAGAAACAGCCAGAGTCTTGCTCAAGCCTCCCTGAAGAATGAAAACCCCTGGACTCTAGTTATGGGGGCTAATAAATGTTGTATACTGTTTAAGGTAGTTTGAGTTGGTTTATCTGTCATTTGTTATTGAAAAAGCATTTTTTTTTGGCTGGGTGTGGTGACACACATCTGTTAGTTCCAGCTGCTTGGGAGGCTGAGGCAGGAGGACCGCTCGAGCCCAGGAGGCAGAGGTTGCAGTGAGCTGAGATAGTGCCACCGCACTCGCTCTGGCAACAGAGCAAGACTGTCTCAAAAATGAAAGAAAAGAAAAAAGAAGTTTTTCCATTTTCATCAAAAATTGTATTAAAGATTTTCTGTGTGCTGGGTTCTATAATATATTCTTATAGGGAATAAGACCTATATTATCCTTACCCTCTGAGAGCAATAAAAAAACAGAAATACCGAGGCAGGCAGATCACTTGAGCTCAAGAGTTTGAGACCAGCCTGGGCAACATAGTGAGACCTGTCTGTATTTAAAAAAAAAAAGAAAGAAAGAAAGAAAAGAAACACAAATATCACACGTAATTATAGACAGACACAGCCAAGTTGAGGAAGAATAGAAGCAAAACCGAAACAGTTTTTCTGGCCTGATCACTGATGAGGTAGAGATCATTTATTTGCCTGGTCTTTGCTCTAAAGATCTGGTTTCTTGTTGGTTTTCTCCATGTTACTCATGAACCCCAGGAATTCTGGAAAATTCTCACCTTTCTAAGATCAAGAGAAGGTGTAGCAGTAAGGAGCACTTTGAGTGTCAGGGTGACAGAGCCCAGAGGCAAGGCCCATCTGCAGGAAGCAAAGTGACAAAATCCTGGGCGGCCCCTTGTTTAATCCTAGCATTGTCAAGGAAGAAATCTTAACTGATATTTGGATGACAGGCAATCATGGGGAAGTGTGGGTGTGGATGGGGATGGCCAGAGATAGATGTGACTATTTTTTCTTTTCTTTCTTTTTTTTTTTTTCTTTTGGAGAAAAGGACTTACTCTGTTGCCCAGGCTGGAGTGCAGTGGCGTGATCAAAGCTCACTGCAGCCTCGACCTCCTGGGCCCAAGTGATTCTCCCACCTCAGGCTCCAAAGTAGCTGGGACCACAGGTGTGCGCCACCATGCCTGGTAAAATATATTTATATATGGGTGTGTGTGTGTATATATATAAATAAATAAATATATATGTGTACATATATAAAATATATGTGTGTATATATATATATTCTTTTTGAGACAAGGTCTTGCTCTGTCACCCAGGCTGGAATGTAGTGGTGTGATGATTGTTCACTGCAGCTTCAACCTCCCAGGTTTAAGAGGTACTCCTGCCTTGCCTCCTGAGTTGCTGGGACCATAGGCACACACTACCACACTTGGCTAATTTGTTTTTCCTATTTTTTGTAGTGACAGGGTCTCCCTATGTTGCCCAGGCTGGTCTCGAACTCCTGGACTGAAGCAATCCTCCTGCCTCGGCCTCCCAAAGTGCTGGGATTACAGCTGTGAGCCACCACATCTGGCCAGCTGATTATTTTTTATTTTTGTAGAGAGGTGGTCTCCCTTTGTTGCCCAGGCTGATCTCGAACTCCTGAGCTCAAGTGATCCTCCCTCCTTGACCTCTCAAAGTGCTAGGATTATAGGTGTGAGCCACTATGCCTGGCCAGATGTGGCTTTTGCTTGAAATGTGTTCCAGAGTCCTGCCTAAGTCCCGCTCCTCTGAGAAGCCTTCTCTCCCAGCAGACCTGGAGGGCAAGTGCCAAGAAATGCTCTGAGCTGTTTCTTCCTGAAAGTGGGGCAGCTTGGGCTGTCAGCAGGGTTTCTAGCACCGTTGGGGCCATGGAAAGAAATCTGTCTTCCTAGAGTCACTGGCTTTTTATCCTTCCCTTCTGTTTGTGGACACGTACCCTCTTGGGAGGGTATTGATCAGAGGCGACAGCACTGATCACGCCTTTGACAGAGGTCTGTGCACACGTCCACATGGGCACCTGTTAGCATGTGCTTACTAGAGCTACAGATGGCTTCCTGCTGCCCCACAGGTGGGGTTCTTTACCTTACTTTGCCCCTTGGTAGGTGATGACCAGTGGGCTCCTTCCTGGAATATTTATACATGCAGAAAAAACATGAACTTACAAAGAAAACCAAGTCTGTTCAAGTACACTTAGCAAAATATTTCAACATTTGTGATGAAGTAACATAAATGTTTCCTTATTAATGCAATAATAGCTATCTTGTGGCAGGCCTAATTACTACTATAATTCAAAGTAGGGATGGAGACCCTAGTGACATTTGAAATATCTGTAGCAGCTGTGATGTTATATGAAAATATCTGTGATTTCTACTGGCCACGAAGTCTCTGGAAATGCTCAAAGTATAGGGATTTATTATCTACATTCACGTTGGAAAAATCTTAGAAAAGAACCAAAAAAACAAAAATCTTGGAGGTCAGGTCCAGGCGCGGTGCTCACGCCTGTAATCCCAGCACTTTGGAAGGCTGAGGTGGGTGGATCACCTGAGGTCGGGAGTTCAAGACCAGCCTGACCAACATGGAGAAATCTCATCTCTACTAAAAATACAAAATTAGCTGGGGTGGTGGTACAAGCCTGTAATCCCAGCTACTCGGGAGGTTGAGGCAGGAGAATCGCTTGAACCCGGGTAGTGGAGGTTGCGGTGAGCCGAGATTGCACTGTTGCACTCCAGCCTGGACAAAAAGAGCAAAACTTTGTCTCAAAAAAAAAAAAAAAAACTTAGAGGTCAGTGAAAATAAAGATGTAACTTTTTTCCTATCCAAGTTCATGGGACCCCTGCATTCTATCCATGGACCCCATGGGGAGTGGTTGTGCATCCCAAATTAAGAACCCCTGGGTGACAGGTAGTTCAAAAAATGCTTGTGTGTGTGTATTACATTGTGTAGTGTAGATATATGCCCTATGCATCTCCAGGATTTTCTCCTACCAAAATAGAAAGCTACAGGAGAACACCTCTTCCCACTCCAGGTGGGCTGCTGGGCACACACACACACACAGTGACAGGCATGTCAGAGACACACTGCATGTGTAACATGCACATGCTTGTTAGCAGCACAATTGGGGCCATGTGCAACACACCCCCGCAGAAGTGTACACACAACTTACACTTATACCTGCCCACAGAGCTGCTGGGACACATGCTCACACACAGAAGCATGTGGACACATATGCCTGGCTCTGTACCCAGCGCTTCCTGTACACATGTGCACACAATTCTAAGTTCTAGGCAGGGTGGACAGAGGAGGTCAGATTCATGCTATCTGGACACTGCCCCCAGGCACTAAGGAGGCCCAATCCAGGAGGATCAGAATTCTACCCAATCCACTCTCCCCAGGTGCAAACCAAGGAGCCAGTGAAGCTCTTAATCTGCACCCTAATGGGATTTGGTCAACGTCGCTGTGCCACCATGAGTGGGGCTGCCACGGAGCCCTCGATTTGAGCTTGTCTGACCCTGTGGTGGGGGAGTGGGGCAGTGGGCCCAGTACAGTGTGGGGGCCTCCTCAAAGGAAAGCATTCTTCATTGGTAATGAACATTATGTCTGCAGAAACTAATGGCCCAACCTCCTATTCAGTTTATGTAAAATAAAACAGGCCATATGCTGCTGCTTTCAGAGTTTGGGTGTTTAAATTAAATGTTGTTCAATGAATATTCAAGCCCATTTGCTCCAAAGTTGTGCTCAATGTGTTGGTGGCTCTCATCCCCCTCCTTCCTCGCAGCCCCTCCCTGCTCCAGTACCCAGGGTATTAAGCCATTAGAACGGGGTGTGAACATCCAGGCATCTGTCTTCCAACGGAAAGTTGGATATTAAAATGCCGGAGCAGATGACAGTATAAATAAAGACATACAGTGAGAGGCTCGTCTGGTTATTTTTTTGTTTGGTAATTAAGACTGAGGAGGTTTTGACTTAAGTTCTGTCTTATTGAGAAACAGAGGTAGGGGGCTGAGACCATTCCACCTCTTCCCTCTTTACTTTGCCCATCTGCTTAGAGAGGGGCTTCTGTGTTGGCCTCCATGTAACTGGCTTATTGACGAGTGTTATGTTGGTGGCATAGAGATGTGAAATGATTTTATTTTTCTCCAGATCCTTCTCTCTGCTGAACTCTGTCAAATTATCTGTAACCCAAGCTGCAGCAGAGTCCAGAGTTTTATGGTCACTTGTAGCTGAGTCTGGTTCAAAACTGGCTCATTTCTGTTGGAGCTCCCACCTTCCCCATTGGAGGCCAGACCCGTGCTTGGGTGAGGAAAGTGGGGAGGGGCAGTGTCTCTTCTCTCATGCCTCTGCCCACTCCAGAGTCTTGGGTCTTCCTGTCTGGGGTTGGAGGCAGGGCTTCCTCTGGGGGTGGAAGGTGACTCTACTGTGACCCTGCTTCATCAACAGTTTGCTTCCCTGGCTGGTGTGGTGGTTTCCATGTAGATGGTGGGGCAGGTGTCCTTGGGACAGAGTTCAGCTCATGCCAGCATCATACATCACTGAATATCCCTTCCGAGAGAAGCTGGGGGCTCTCTTTAGCCCTGTGAGTGGTGCACTGCCCCAGCCCCAGCCCTCTTTCTGAGTGGGGCATTGTGTCTCCTGGACTGTCCTGGGATTCCGACCCATCCTCTGACCTCCACATCTCCATGTGGCTCCACAGGAGGGGCCGTGAAATGGGGGTGCAGAGGCCCCCACTCTTTTATTCCTGAGCAGTCTACCCTGTGCCTTCCATACCCTGCTGGTGGTGTGGGATCTTCCACAAGCCCTCTGCCTTCCGAGATCTCTAGGGGGACATGGGCACCGATGCTCACATCTATTCCCAAGCTCCAGGTGTCCTGGGTTAACCTCGTGGGAGCACTCCCTCCCTAGATCTTGTTCCTCTCCCACGGCAGCCACAGAGTGGTACTGCAGATCCTGCAGGTCGGCAGGCACCTGACTGGGGAGGGAAACACCATCTTCCATCTTTCAGGCACCCCCATTTCTTTTTTTCTGTGATAAGGAAGACTGGAGACTCTTTTTACATTTAAGTTTTGAATAAATAATATATTTACATGATTCAAAAACCGAAAGAATGTAAAAGGCAAATAACAAAATACCTTTTTTTATTATACTTTAAGTTCTCAGATACATATGCAGTACATGCAGGTTTGTTACATAGGTATATACGTGCCATGGTGGTTTGCTGCACCCATCAACCCATCATCTACATTAGGTATTTCTCCTAATGCTATTCTTCTGCTAGACCCCCACCTTCCGACAGGCCCCGGTGTGTGATGCTCCCCTCCCTGGGGCACTCCCATTTCTATGAGGGATTCTTTTGGAGCTCCTCTCATCACAATGATGGCTCTCTACATGACCACGTCCCCCACCCCCTCTTTTTTCTCTTCCCTCATCAGTCTTTCCTATAGACGGTGTGTGTTTGTGGTTTGGAGTGGAGCCTGGTATTAGAGGGGCTGGTTCTGTTTCTTTTTGATGAAGACCTTGGGGACATGTCTGCCGCTGGTGGGTCTCTTTAGATATGTGATAGTGAGCACATGTTTGCATTTAGTTTTGTTTCCAGTGTCTTGGGGCTACAGTTAAAAAAAAAAAAAATCTCACTTGAGATCCTGTTGCACACATTTAGACTGAGGGTTTGTTTAGGACTGGAAAGATTTTAGAAACATCATGAGGTCCTCCTGCTTTTCCCCTTCACTTCTATCCCTAAGTCACCTCCCAACCCAAATTGCTCCCATGCCTCTAATTATCCCCTCCGTGCGGGAGACCCCCAAGTCTCCTCCACCAGCCCTGAGCTTTCTCTGCAGGAGTCCTCTGTGGACTTCTGTTTCTGTCTTATTGAGAAACAGAAGTAGGGGGCTGAAACCATTCCACCTCTTCCCTAAGGCGGGAAAAGCTATCCCACCAGTTTCAGTCTGCTCATACCCAACCTCATCATCTTTCCTTCCCTTCTTTCTCCCACAATCCAAGCCAGTGTTTTCTCTATAGTAAGAATTTGCCCCACAAGCACTCAATTGAGCAGGTACTATGCACAAAGTCCTGTGATAGGTGCTGGGGATGCAGGGACAACCAAAAATGGTTGCTGCCCTCAAAGAACTCTTGGCACTGTGGGAGCCATTGACCCAAGGAGAGATCCTCAGTATGAAATGGGAAGAGCTAAGGTAAGCACAGGGCATGAATATGCCACCTTTCCTGGGCACAAAGGAACGGCTTCTGGGAGGGATGATCTTTGGGCTCAGTCTCGAATTGCAATAAGTAACAAAGTAAGAAATAGGAGGCATTGCAGGGAAAGGAAACAACAAGAACAAAGGCATGGAGGCACGGACTAGCATGTGCTAAGAACTTGGAGCAGTTCCATGTTCCTGGGGTCAAAAGTGCAGGGTGGGGAGTGGGAAAAGATAGGCTGGTTTCCTGACTCTGTTTCTAGCACCTCCCTCCTTTCAATCATCCATGGGTGAGTTGTGGTCGACTCCTCTGCACCAAACCTTCACCCCTGCCGTTCATCCCATCACAGGGTTAATGATGGGGTGGGGTGGCTGACCACATGATATCTTCTCATTTGGATGCTATGTAGCCAGTAGGTGAGGATAGTGAAGTCTCCCCTATGGGAGGTGGCCTGGAGGGACCAATTGGGGTAAGACAGGTACCATAAGGCCAGCGCCTTTGCCCTCACCCTGATCCTTCCTCTAGGTTCTGCTCTTGGTCTGAATTCTTAATCTCCTTGATCTTTGACTTCCCTTTGCTTTCTTAATCCTTGACTTTGCTGCAGAATTTGGCCCCCAGATTCCATCTGGTCCCTTGAATAGGCAGCCCGGTTGGATCCATCTCCGTTGGCATTGACATTTTACACATGGCAGGACAGTCCTCAGGAAAAGGACCTGTGTTGTGTGGACCCTGAGGTATCTTTATGAGTTCTGGCCTGGCCAGCTCCCCACAACTCCTGGCTGCCACTCAACTGTCCAAGAGGATTGGGACCCTCTAGCTGAGGTTGGTTGGTAGCCTTCTTCCCTAGCGTGTGTGGGTCAAGAGAGATTGGCAGGGAGCCAGTGTCCCAGCTGAGAATCTGTTCCTGGGCTCAGAAGAAGCGGAGTGTCCCTGCCTAGTGACCCAGGGACATTCACAGATACGTGATCCATGGTGGGTGTGCTCCATCCCAGTTTGATGGGAGTCCCGGTCCAAAGCACGTACCTAGGCTCCTGGCTCTTTCAGGCAACTGGTGAGAACTCACAGAATACATTTTCTTTTTTTTGAGACAGGGTCTTGCTCTGTCTTCCAGGCTGGAGTACGGTAGTGTGATCATGGCTTGCTGCAGCCTTGATGTCCTCAGCTCAAGTGATCCTCCAACCTCAGCCTCCCGAGTAACTGGGACTACAGGCATGTGCCACTACACCTGCCTAATTTTTTTATTGTTTGGCAGAAACAGGGTTTTGCCATGTTGCCCAGGCTGGTCTTGAACTCCTGAGCTCAAGCAATCCACCTGCCTCTGCCTCCCAAAGTGCTGGGACTACAGGTGTGAGCCACCCTTCCCGGCCTAAATGCATTTTCTTGATAACTAGAGCCAAACAATTCTGGAGGGGAACATGCTATAAGGAAACCATTCATTGATTTCTTCATCCTTCCACTCTGTGGCAGAGCCTGCAGTGGGAATTGGAGGACAGCAGAATGAAGAAGATACAGCTCTTGTTCTCAAGGGGTTTGTGGTTTAGTGGGAACTGTGAGCATGCTCTGTGATGTGTGTGTTTAATGGCAGTGGGCAGCACAGCCAGCCACCTGCAGAGGGGGAGGGGTGCTTCTTAATACCTGGGTGCTTTTAATCTACATGTTGGGGCAGGCTGACCTACAGGAACAAATTGCAGTGCAGCAGACTATGGGGTATAGTTCTGGGACATATTGTGTGATACAGAGAGGGTGAGGTGCCCCCCAGGAGAGGAAGGCTCTGAACTGCGTCCATCAAGAGTGGCTCTGGGGTTGACAGAAGTGATCTGTTGCTTCACTGGGCAGAGGCAGCCCTCCTGACTTTCTGAGATCTAAGAGTCCGGTCGTGCTAATCATCCTGGACCTATTCCAGGGGTCCCTCCCACCACCCACAGACAAAAGGTAGCAGCTCCAAGGCTTGGGACTTCCTTCTGGCCCTGAAGCTGGGAAAGGGAGTGCCCAGGAGAGGAACAACTGGTCCACCCATGTGGGGCTCCTCTCTGCAAAGGGGAGTCGGATCATCCCAGTGAGAGGTGGGAAGGGCAGGCGGGAGTCAGATGATTTTTCTGTGAGTTGGGATCACAGTTCTGCCTCCCCCAGAATGTTTGTTATGAGCAAACACATAATTTGTGAAAGTGTTGGGAAAAGATCAGCTCCTATGAAAAAATAAAGCACTATTCACACTTCTACCTGAATTTCTCTCATTCTGGTAGAACTCCCCCCACCACAGATGAGTTTCTTAAAACCAAACAACAAACCAATCAGCTCACCCCCACTCACCCCATCACAACATGTTTATTTAGTGCCTACTTGTTGCTGGTTACTTACAATGAAAGAAAGGCAGGCAGATGGATAACCTCGTTCAATATTTTATGTGAGATGCATTATTTTACTAAATCGTTCCCAAACCATACCCATCAGATCCTACCTATCTCCATGGGAGTGGAGACATTTGAGCAACAGAGAGGTTAGGAAATTTTCCTGAGGCCACAGGGATAGGCAGTAGCAGAGCCAGAATTTAAACCCCAGTCTTCTGTCTCCAAATGGCCTGCTTGGCTAATGCTAGATTGGCCTTGAAAGGTTATATTTTTATTTAGTTGAGGAGACGCTTTCAGTTCCAGGTGACCAAAACAAACAATTCTTTATGCCGTGGCTGGGCTGAAACTTCCTCAGTGAAGGGCAGTGGCTCCGGGAATATTTTACACATCTCTTTTGTCATCTTCAAAGGCATCTGAGCCATGGTGTCCTGAGTTCTGTGGTGGCCTCGTCTGCAGACTCCCATAGGAATTTAGGGAAGTCTTTGCAGGCATGTGGGGGTTGGCCCCTTGGGAAGAACAATCAGAAATGTGGAGCCATAGCCCGTACCCATGGCCAAGAAGATGCCCCGCTGCTCCTTCGGGGTGCCCCACGGGAAGCGCTATCCCATTGTTGTGGGCGGGAGTCTATGCAGCCAGCTCAGGCACGAGGGTTGCAGGTTGGGGGGGCCCGGGCAGGGCACGGTTATTGGAGTGGGACAGGAATGGATGTCTAGATGGACAGTGAGGCCAGCGGCTGGTGAGAACTGGATCTTGGAAACCCCAGAGAGGGAGCAGCTGCTCTCTCTGTCTCCTGTCTCTCTTGGGCTAAGTGTGGCTTAGCTCTTTGCCTATTTCTGAGCTTCTGCTCTGTTTTCCAATTTGAGCCAGGTTTCCCCTGCTTGCTCTGGCTTCTCTGCTCTGTGCGCCCCCCTCCAGCTTCAGTTTGCAGGTAGCTTGGTTTTCTAGAGGGCCCCTTGCGGCCGTGACCACACACAACCCTAAATGCCATCACCATCTTACCTACATTCTGTTTTTTCTTTCTACATTTTGTGATTTTAAACTAGGCGAAGAATTCCATGAAACATGCGAAAAAAGCAAGGATGGCCGAGCGCGGTGGCTCAAGCCTGTAATCCCAGCACTTTGGGAGGCCGAGAGGGCGGATCATGAGGTCAGGGATCGAGGACCATCCTGGTAACACGGTGAACCCGTCTCTACTAAAAAATACAAAATCTAGTACACCGCGCCGGGCGACGAGGGCGGGCGCCTGTAGGTCCAGCTACTTGGGAGGCTGGAGAACAGGAGAATGGCGGTGAACCCGGGAGGCGGAGCTTGCATGCGAAGCTGGATCTGGCACTGCACTCAGCTCTGGCGCAGAGCAAGTACTCCGTCTTCAAAAAAAAAAAAAAAAAAAAAAAAAAAAGAAAAAAGCAAGGATGTGCCCAGTGCTGAAAGCCTGGGCCTGGAGTAAGAGTATGGGGGCAGGAGGCGGCGGTGGCTCCCGGGTTAGTGCTGAGGAGCTGCATTTAGGTTAATGGGGACTGGGCCAGGGCAGGGGCAGGCCTGATGGTGACATTAGCAGTTGTTGTCTGGAGCAGCCCTGGGAACCTAGCTCTGTGGAAGGCAGGGCAGGGGTGGTGTCCCCAGGGGAGGGGTGGCATCAACCCACAGATGCACTCAAGGCTCAGAATTGTTGGAAGGGGTGGGTGGATGCTGGTCAGTGGGTGCCCAGGCTGGACAAGTGAGTGCCCCTCCAGACACAGGCCTTGGGAGACTCAGCATGTGTCCCTTTCCCCATCACAGAGCAAGGCAATGTTTAAAAACTGGAACAGATGCCTAGGAAGCAGGTACTGTGGCCATTCCAGGCACCTAGAACAAGGGCAGGCTTCAAACAGGGAGGCCTGTGGCAACCCCTCCCATCTTTGGAGCTGAGGGAGGAGACGGGGGAGCCAAGAACAGAGAGAGGAATATTTTACACATCTCTCTTCTCATCTTCAAAGACGGCTGGGCCATGGTGTCCTGAGTTCCGTGGTGGCCTCATCTGTAGACTCCCACAGGAATTTTGGAAAATTTTTGCAGGCCTGTGGGGCTTGGGCCCTTGGGAAGAACATTCAGACAGTGTGGAGTCATAGTCTATACCCAGGGCCAAGAGGCCTCGGAAGATGCCCTGCGGCTCCTTCAGAATGCTCCATGGGAAGCGCTATCCCACTGTTGTGGGCGCTGGGAAAAGTGGCCAGGGGGACAGACAGAAGGAGGATGGTCTTCTTGACCCCATCATCTTCAGGGCCAGGGGCACAGAGTTGGCCCATCCTGCCAGCCTCATCACCCCTCAGAAGAGGCCACAGTTCTTCTAGCTATGATTTTTTATTTTGAGACAGGGTCTTGCTCTGTCACCCAGGCTGGAGTGCAGTGGTGTGATCGTAGCTCGCTGCAGCCTCTAACTCTCGGGCTCAAGCAATCCTCCTGCCTCAGGATCCTAGTCCCAAGCAGCTGGGACTACAGGTGCATGTCACTGTGCCTGGCTATTTTTTTAAATTTTTTTTGTAGAGATGGGGTCTCACTCTATTGTCCAGGCTAATTTTGAACTCCTGGCTTCAAGATATCCTCCTGCCTCGGCCTCTCACAGTGTTGGAATAATAAGCATAAGCCACCACACCCAGCCCTTCTGGCTGTTCTTGATGGTGACGTCAACCGTGCTCTACACATTCTGTTTTTCGTGTTGGTGACAGCACAGGTGACGTGTGCATGGATCTCCCTGGTGTCCTTGCACTATTTAGGCCCTCTCACTTACTCTGATGTAGCTGGCGGCCTTGTCAGACTTGCTGACCCCTGTGTACTTTCGGAAGCAGGTGGTGGGGGCTGCGTGTGATTTTCTCCTCACACAGGTCCTTCTTCTTGATGAAGAGGATGACAGATGTTTCCATGACCACTTGACACAGATGCTGCCAAACAGCTTCATGTTCTGGTGTGTGCTCAGCTGGCTGAGTAGGGCTGATTCAGCTCATCCTCAGCTCAGGCCACAGATGCTCAAGGTTGCACAGAAGATGGTGGCTGTGATGCCCTCAAAGCAGTGGGTCCACTGCTGCCCAGACTGCTGACCACCACCTCAGCCATCTCAAAGAGAGTAGGTCCCTGGAGGTAAAGGGCATCTTTAAGTAGCTCCGCAGCCCAACCTGTTGTGTGGGGGCATGGTCACTCTGTGCCCTGTGACTCCAGGTCATTCAGGTGGAAGTCGGCTGAGCTGTGGAGCTGGTGTCCTATGGGTAACCAAAGCAGGATGAAACAGGCATCCTATGGAGCAAATCCAATGGGCAGCCCAGAGACTCTGGATGATGCTGGACAGCTTCAGTTTGCAGGTGGCATCTGGACAGGTCCTCAGGGAGTGCACCCTGGCCCACAACTGTGCAAAACATTGCAAACCGTTGCCTGGTGTCATCCATACGGAAAAGGTTGGCAAAGTCAGTCTGTAGGTTGCCTGCAGCCTTGACAATGGCCATGACGGCCTGGAGGGTGTGGCTGTAGATGACTGCCCTGCACAGCCAGCCTTCCTTCTCTGAGTAACTATCCTCTTGGATGATCTGCTTTGAGGTCCTTAGGGCAGGTATCTATCTGTAATCAAGGGAGAGTGTGTGGTACAACCATGGCTTCGTACTTCCTAGAGCTGCACCTAAGACAAAGATGCTTTAACACATCTGCCTGGACCAGGGGCTAGCTGAGGACATTTGCTCACTCCAGACCATCAGTGGGAGGGCAGAACCTGGAGCATGGCTTCCCGGGCTCAGTGTCTCATGGTCTGATCTCTTCAGAGTGTGCAGCTGCCTCTGAAGACTCTGAGCTGGGAGACTGTGCTTTTGGGGAGGACCATGAAACAGCCATTGGTTGGTGAGTTTCCCTTTGAATTCAAGTCATTGGGAGCCCATGAAGAAGACGGAGCGCTGTGGGAGATCCGCAACCACAAACTCAAGAGTCTAATAATACCCTGCTCTGAGCATCTCCCACATGCCAGGCACTGTGCTCAACATTTTACTCAGGGAATTTCATTTCATTTTCACAAGACTGCCAGAAAAAAAGGACCTGATTACTACCATTACACAAATGAAGTCACATCCATTCGTTTGTCAAGTACTTACTGAGTGCTTCCTGGGTACCACGGCTGTGCTGGGGATATGATGGTGCACAACGGATAATGCTGCTGCAAGCTAACTATGGACCAGAGACCATGCTAACTAAGGGTTTTACATATACATATCCTCCCACCCCTTTTCTTTTGAGATGGGATTTCACTCTTGTTGCCCAGGCTGGAGTGCAAGGGCGTAATCTCGGCTCACTGCAACCTCTGCCTCCCAGGTTCAAGTGATTCTCCTGCCTCAGCCTCCTGAGTAGCTGGCATTACAGGCACACGCCACCACACCCAGCTAATTTTTGTACGTTTTTAGTAGGACGGGGCTTCACCATGTTGGCCAGGCTGGTCTCAAACTCCTGACCTCAGGAGATCCACCCGCTCTGGCCTCCCAAAGTGCTGGGATTATAGGTGTGAGCCATGGCGCCTGGCCCGTGTCCCTTTTAATTCTTAGAACAACCCTATGAAAGAATTTCCATTAAAAAAATCGTATCCCCATTTAATTCAAGAGACTTCCCTTTTAAACCCATTTTACAAATAAGAAAACTGAAGTTCAGGGAAGTTAAGTTCCTTACAGAAGGTCACACAGCTAGTAAGTGTAACAATGTGAATTGGAGCCCAGGCCTGATGGCCTCTTATCACACAATACAAAAATTCTGGGCAAAGATGAATCTCTGCTGGCCAAGGGGCAGCCTGGGGAAGAATGTTGTCATGGCCTTGACCTGAGCTGGTTACTGTGAGTGTTGAAGTGGGGATGGGGAGTGGGGTTTTTGCGTGTGCCCCTCCTACCTTCCTCCTTCATTTCTGCCTCCTGTCCTCAATCCTGTTCCTCCTGCCTGGTGCTCCCCATCTTGGGGTCTCAGGGATGCTTGGCCTCCACACTGTGGCATTGTGTTCGTGTCTGGGAGCTCTGCAGGCCCAGCTGGCTGAGCAGGACCATGTTTGTCAGAGCTGCCCCTGCCAGCCATGTCCCCTGTGCCCCTGTGGACTCTCCTGATGTTGGAGTCATGTCTTTATTGAATAACAAGCTGTGTGTATGTGTGTGTGTGCGCGTGAGAGAGAGAGAGAGAGAGAGAGAGAGAGAGAGAGAGAGAGAGACAAAAGGAGGCCTTAGCATTAGGCCTTTTAATGAGCAAAGTGACAAGGTGACTGTCCTTAATTGGCTATCACAACAGCCAACCAGGTCCTGCTCCCTCCATACAGGCCTCCTGCCTCTAGAAGTGGCAGCCGCCCCGCGATGCTTGGAAGGCTGGGGAGCAAGCAGCAGCTTTTCTCTCACCCTCTGGATCTGAGACAGCTTCTCCCCAGCAGGCACCAACTGGCTTGGCTGGCTTTCTGGAACCTGGGTGACAGCCTTCTCCCCTCTGCCTGGTTGCCTTCATTGCATATAGAGAGAGCTTTTGGCTATTAGTTTGAAGCTCCCAGGTCATTACGATAAACTCCTTGTGTTAGAGCTACTGCAGAAGCCACCACTGAGAGTACGTGGTGAAGGGGCCAGTCCTATTTTGGATAAGCTGGGAGAGTGAGAGAAGACCTTGGGTTCCTGTTGCTTCAGGATTTCCATTTTAGCTGATGAGAGAAAACACTTAGCAATGTCAGAGCACTAACCTGGCAAGAGGTGGCTTTGATGTCATGCAAAGAGCACTAATGTTGCAGTCAAGGGACTCGGAGCCAAGTTCTACTAAGATAGTAAGTAGCTACTAATAGTATATAGTGCTTACTATGGGTGAGCACTCTTCTAAACACCTTACATGTTTTAATTCACAACAGCCCCGTGAAATAGGTACATTACTTCCTCTATTTTATAGTCGATGGAACTGAAGCACTGAGAGGGTGGTGACTTGCTCAAGGTCACAGTTATCAGAGGCAGAGCAGACAGTCACGAGCCACTTCCCTGCACTCGGGGCCGCTGTGTTGCCACTGTCCTGCTGCCGGCTTGGGGGCAGGGCCCTGGGCCTCGTGACACAGGTGTAGCTGGTCGCCTGGCCCACCTGCCTGTTCCGCCCACTGCAGCTGGGGTATGGATGGGACTGTCCCAAGAGTGTGAGGCAGCAAGGGATGGAGCTTCTCTTCCCAGGGACAAAAGGAGCTGCACGGAGGGCGTCAGCACAAAGCTGCCCTAGCCAGCCTTTCCTACTTGATCACACCAGTCATTAATCCACATGCAATACGCAGTTTGGGTCCGGGCTCCAGGCCCCACAGTCATTTTCACGGGCCTGATAAACGATTCTGCTTTAGAGGCTTGAAGGGCATCTGTGCAAAGTGGTTCTGAGCAAGATTCTTTAAGACCTTTTAACACATTCCCATTGATTCTGAGGACACCTTGGGGCCAGGGGAAGGAAAAGTTGGCAGTGTTGGGAAGCCAGAGATCTTTGGTCTGGAGTCATAGGAAGCCTGTAAGGTCTTGTTCCCAAAAGTCAGAAGAGGAGGGCCTTGGAGAGCATTTAGTTCATGTTTTCCACAGTATATGAGAGGAGGCTTGGGTCCAGACAGAAGAAGCTCAAGGTTGACCAGGATTAGTCTTATTCTGGGGCTCGTAAGACTGCCTGGCCTTTCTGAACCCTGTTACAATACATCACATTGGCCGGGCGCGGTGGCTCAAGCCTGTAATCCCAGCACTTTGGGAGGCCGAGACGGGCGGATCACGAGGTCAGGAGATCGAGACCATCCTGGC
>NW_016830182.1:137245-150195 GCF_001698545.2 Rhinopithecus bieti
AGACAGAGTCTTGCCCTGTCGCCCAGGCTGGAATGTAGTGGTGTGATCTCAGCTCACTGCAACCTCTGCCTCCCAGGTTCAAACAATTCTCCTGCCTCAGCCTCCTGAGTAGTTGGGACTACAGGTGCACGCCACCACGTCCAGTTAATTTTTGTATTTTTACTAGAGATGGGGTTTCATCATGTTGGCCAGGCTGGTCTTGAACTCCTGACCCTCCTCGGCCCCCAAAGTGCTGGGATTACAGTGGTGAGCCACCACACCTGGCCTGAGTGGGCTTTGATGTAGAAGATCTGAGCAGGAATCCCAGCTCCCCTCTCATTTGTGGTGTGATCTTGGGCCAGTCACCTGACCTCTCTGAGCCTCAGTTTCCTTATCTACAAAGTAGAGAGTTTAACACAGGAAAAGTACTTGATGTGGTGGGCTTGGCACTTGGCATATTCTCACCCAATCCATCTTGCTACCTCCTTCTCCCAGGTTTGGATGCATCTGGGGATTCTCTTCCCTAGGAGAGCCCCTTTGACTCTGGAGGTCATGCTGAGTGTTTCCTGTCTGGTGGGTCTCCTCAAGGACAGAATCAGGACTAGGCAGTACAAAGAGCTCACTTTTAGCCAGGGCTTTCCTGAGGTTGAACCATCTCCTTGATACCTCCCCTGTTTTGAGGGACCCAGATGTTATAACTGTCCTCACCTGGGGCCTGTCCCACTTGGGCATGGATGGGACATTCAGCTCAGGGCTCACATTATCAAAGGCTTCAGATATGGACTTTTGAGGTCATTTCCCCATGAGGTCATACTTGCAGTCCCAGAGCTAGCTGGTGGGCCTGAAAGAAGATGTGCATCTTGGGGTTTTGAACTCATGCCTCAGTCCTGCCCCTCATTACCTGTCGTGCTCTTGACTTTGACTTCATACTTGTCAGGAATACAGGATTTATTTTACGACCAGCAAAATCATATTGCATTGCACTTTGTTTTGGGTTGGTGGGTTAAAACAATATATTGGTAAATGCACACATTGAAAATTCTTCACTTTTTTTTTTGGCTTGCATTCTGGCTTTGGCAGTTCTTCATTTTTCACTCTACTCTGAGCTTCTAGAAGGGGAAGTAGCCTGAGTTGATCTTAATCACATGAAAGATTTGTCCCTAACCTTCCTTTTCATCTGGATCTCCTGCATTTCAATAGAGGCTTTTCCCTTTTGAAGCCCTGTCCTGTTCGTGACCTCCTGCAATGCTCTCAACAGGTCTCTGAGTGAGGTATTATTATTCTGCTCCGATTCAACAAGGATGCACGGGCAAGCAGGTTACTGCCACCGTCCACTCCAATTGGTCAGCCCGTGCTGTACTGATGGTTACCTATTTAAAGAGTAACTGATTATCCCCATTTTACAGATGAGAAAACTCAGATAGGGGAAGAATGTGTGTGAAGCCAGGCAGCTGAAACCAGGGCCTCTAACTCCGAGAACCCATGAGTTTTCCCTCTGTCCAAGCTGCCCCTCTTTATGGAAGGTTTAGTCACACTGGCTTTAAAGACCCCATTACAATATCTCAGTTTCTTTTCTTTTTACCACCTTGGAAGTGGCTATAAAAATATTAAAACCAATTGCCATCATGTTTCAGACCGCTGCATTTATGAGATGTAGCTTTCAAATGAATGGAAATAATCGAAACTCCCTCCCTGTTCCATTCTGTGGGGATATTTCAGATTTATACAATATTTCTGAAAGCTCTTATAATGGAGCATATGCACTTAGGGCATTAATGAAGTCGGCTCAGTGCTTGCTGGTCTCATTTCATGGAGCTAATTGTTAAGTGTTTTGCATACTTACAATTGAACTAAATTATTCCAAGCTAGCTGGTTTCAGGAAGTGTTAATTATATTTCAGTAAAGGAAAATCAAGGCTAAAAAATCATCCACTTAGAGCTTATCTATTTATGAACATCTCATTCTGGAGATCTCAAACATATATTTTAATGCCATGTGAATATTGAGATTAATATTTCTTCACCAAAGAAACCTTTATTCCTTCCTTGAATAGGGGCCCTCATCCCATCCTTCCACTTTTATTTAGCAGTCTAGTCTGGAAGTTGAAAGAAACCTTCCTTTGTATTTCTGGCGCCTTGCATCTTTAAGTTGGATGCCAAGAACAGCATTAGTTCCATTCATCTGGAGAGCAACTGGTCTTCTGTAAATGATATTAAGTAATTAATTTATGGGTCCTGCACAGGCCATTTAGGACCAAGTGCTCCCTTGCTTCTGGGGGTTGAGGAAATAATCATTGGGACAGTTTTCACCTGGGACTTAGCTTGGAGGGGTTGAGTGGTGAAGGGTTGTCACTCAGGCCTTAGTTCAGGGACAGGTGTGAAGGTGGGGGGCGGGTGGGAGTGGGAGGTGAGGTCCCAGTGGGAGAGGGGAGTCTGCAACACCTACATTGTCCTCTGCCACCCTTTTCTTCCTCCTCATTGGATCAGCAGGGCTGAATGAATGCCTGAATGGAGTGCTCTGAGCTTCTTTTGTATCTGATGCTCAATTTCTCTTCCACTTGTTTTGAACTTTCTGTTCATTCACCATGCATGCATTCATTTGCTCACTGAACACATACATGTGAAGCTAAGGAAGGCCCATCACTCGAGAGCACTGGTCCAGGGCCTGCTAGGGAGAGCTGAGGCTAGCAGAGCCCCCACCTTCCGAAACTCACAATACATAAATGGACCTGGACATGGGCATCAGCACCAGTGCAGGGCCTGTTCAAACACAGAGTGCTGGGCCCCACCCCAGAGTTCTGATGCACTGGGGCTGATGAGGGCTGCTAATTGGCATAGCTAACAGGTTCCCAGGGGACACTGACGCTCCAGTGTAGTGATCACCCTCTGAGAACCACTGCGGGAGGCTGGTTATATGCTGAAACCATCTTGATTTGCTTATTTATTTATTTATTTATTTATTTTTTTTTTTATAGACAGAGTCTCGCTCTGTTGCCCAGTCTGGAATGCAGCCTTGTGATCTTAGCTCACTGCAACCTCTGCCTCCCAGGTTTAAGCAATTCTCCTGCCCCAGCCTCCCAAGTAGCTGGGATTACAGGCACATGCCACCACATCCGGCTAATTTTTGTATTTTTAGTAGAGACGGGCTTTCACCATGTTGGCCAGGCTGGTCTTGAACTCCTGACCTCATGTGATCCACCCACCCTGGCCTACCAAACTGCTCAGGTTACAGGTGTGAGCTACCATGCCTGGCCTGCATCTGGATTTATATACACCACTGTCACAGAGCTCTTTTTGGTTGGTGTTGATGAGAGGGGCATTTTTTTTTAACAAATAAAGATTTTTTTTCATTACAAAAAATCACTTTACTTCATAAATAATGACTAGAGAATAACCAATACGTGTTGAGATGTGGATGCTGGTGGTTAGTTGGGCTCAGGTGTCTGCTGCACAACTCCTGCATGCCAGCCTTCCCACCTGAGATTCTAACCCACATCTCTGCAAAATGACAAACTACTCCTTTGCAGAGGCCTGCAGGGATGCTTGTGTATGTGTGGGACATTGGATAGAATATATATATATATATATATATGTGTGTGTGTGTGTGTGTGTATGTGTGTGTATGTGTCTGTGTGTGTAAGAAAGAGAGAGATGGAGTCGCCCAGGCTGGAGTGCAGTGGTGCAATTTTGGCTCACTGCAATCTCTGCCTCTCGAGTTCAAGTGATTATCCTGCCTCAGCCTCCCAAGTAGCTGGGATTACAGAGGCCTGCCACCACACCTAGCTAATGTTTGTATTTATTTTAGTAGAGATGGGGTTTCATTGTGTTGGCCAGGCTGATCTCGAACTCCTGACCTTATGATCTACCCGCCTCAATCTCCCAAAGTGGTGGGATTATAAGCGTGAGCTACTGCACCTGGTCCAGTATATGAATGTGATCTCAGTGTTAAGTCTTCACAGGTCTAGGTCTGCCCAAAGCTTGTACAGGCCTGAGCTTGGTCCCTGGGCACTGAGCCAGGCACGACCAACAGGCAGAGAGAAGGGGGTCAGAAAAGGTCACGGGGTGTGGTGAGGTGACAGTTCACTTGGGGTCTTGAAGGATGAATCATTTTCTAGCACTGGAGCGATGGTGGGATGAGGGACATTTTGAGCAGAGGGAACAGTCTTTGTAAGGCACAGAGGTGAGAAAGGGTAGGAGTTGTTCAAAGAACAGAGAGAAAGGGTGCAGACGTTGCTTTGTGTATCTGTGTGCTGAGGGGCAGGAGGAAGAATGGCAGGAGTTGAAGTGGTATTACGAAACCTTTGGGCATGAGGCTGAAAAGTTAGACTTTATTCTGAAATACAGGTGATAGAGGATCACTCGACATTTTATAGGAGTGGGGAGTGACTCAAAAACTGCTATTGAGTGGGGCTGGGGCTACAGAAGAAGTCTGACAGTGCTGGGAGCCAAGTGGGAGGTAAAATGAATTAAAGAAAAATAAAAAAATAGTTCTTCAGTAGTAGCAGCCACATCCCAAAGGCTCCATTGTCACATGCAGGCCATGGCTACCACTGGACAGTGCAACTGCAGAACTTCTCCATCCTTGCAGAAAGTTGTGCAAGACAGTGCTGGTCTAGAAGGGGCCCATGGTGTCTGCATGGGCATATACCCTTGGATCCACAGATTCCTCACCTTGGGAGAGTGAGGGGTGTGGCCACAGAAGGACCAGAGTGGAACACTCTAAAAGTGGAGGGCACGCTTGTTGCCCAAGGTCGAGGACAGTTGGCAGGTGGTGGTGAGTTGGAAGGTCATTAGACTCAGGGCCTGGGGCTGCCATGTTTGGGTGGCTGGGAAGGCTGAGTGCAGGGAGATGAGAAGCCTGTCTGTGTAGAGAGAGGGATCAAGGCAGCAGACCTGCACCCCTGCATGTGACAGAAGCAGAGAGAATGGGGCCCTGATGGACTTCCAGTTCCCATGACACCTAGGTGTCTTCAAATCAATGCTGCCCCCACTTTTACCCAAGATAGTTTGAGTGAGTTTTTGTTTCTTGCAACCCCAGTGATGAGGAGTGGTTGACTCCCCGTCACCCAGCCCAGGACGAGGAACACACCGATGCTCCACCAAAGCTCATTGAGCTGTCAAGTGAACGTGGGACAAGCGGAGGGAGGGAGAAGGCTGGGGCCTGCCCCTTTTTTCCTCCTCCCACCTCCTTGAATGCAGATGGAGATACTGGGGATGGGAACNTGTCTTCAAATCAATGCTGCCCCACTTTTACCCAAGATAGTTTGAGTGAGTTTTGTTTCTTGCAACCCCAGTGATGAGGAGTGGTTGACTCCCCGTCACCCAGCCCAGGACGAGGAACACACCGATGCTCCACCAAAGCTCATTGAGCTGTCAAGTGAACGTGGAACAAGCGGAGGGAGGAAGAAGGCTGGGGCCTGCCCCTTTTTTCCTCCTCCCACCTCCTTGAATGCAGATGGAGATACTGGGGATGGGAACCTGAAAGATGTTTCCTTTTCCCTTCACCTTTGGCACCTGGAACATGGTTCCCCTCCATCCCAAGCTACACGTGTGCATTGGTGGTGCTGTCTCTGATGTCTTCCCTCACATCACCAAGCGCTCACGTCAGTTCAGGTGGCAGTTTAGAGCCAATTAAAGTAAAGAAGCCACAGGTAGTGAGTGAAATCCCAAGGATTAATTTGCTCAGTGGAGTGTTAATCTGTGTAATGTCATAGGTTCTCCTTCCACCAATGCGGCAAGATGGAGCCGGGAGGTGCTTCCCCTCCCCTGTTTTCCTGTAAATGCCCTAATTGGTCCCCCTGGGCTGGGTGGGTGTGGCTCCGTCTCCTCTGAGCACTGGGAAGGGCTGAGTCAGCTTTTTGGGCCCTCACCTGAGCCTCCTAGAACCCAGTCCTTCTCCTTGCTACCGTGCAGGACTGCCATCCCCTTCCCTCACTGGCAGAGATAGGCCCTCTCTTCTCTGACCAGCCTTCCTTTGCTCTGTGCTCCCTTTCTGCACTGCCCCTGGGGCAAAGTACAGGCAGGCACAGTAATGGGCAGATATCCAACCTGCCCCCCAGGACTTGCTTCCTGGGGCTTTGTAATTAGAATCCTTCCCAATTAGCAGGTGGAGTGGATCAGCATCGCGATTCCCACCTGTCCAGCCAGCCCCCCTGCCTCCAAGACAGTCCAAAGAACAGGAGAGAGGACTTACTAATGATGAGTTGCATGTCCAATCAGGGCTCCATGGCTGGCTGGATGTGAGCCTGTCCACTGAGTCTTGGTGCCGGGATTCAGGAGACCTGTGTTCTAATTAAATTCCTTCCCCCACCAGAGCTTAGCTCAAGAAAACCTTGTCTCAAGGGAGCTCTGTTTTCACCTGGAGAATCTAAACGTCAGTGTGCAAGTCAAAGCACTCACTTTGCAGCCAGTGACACTGGACCCTGGCTTATGTGGCTTGTCTGGAGAGCTAGGCAGTGGCCAACAGTGGGAGCCATTTAATATAGTGGCTAAGAATTATCACTTTGGAGCCAGACAGACCTAGATTCAAGTCCTTTCTCTGAACTTAGTAGCTGATGCCGTTAAGCACATTTTTTAACTTCTCTGAGCTTGTTTCTTATTACTAGAATGGGGATCCAAATACCTACATGGCAGAGTTGCACGATGTATATGAAGTGTTAGCACAGTACTTGCAAATAGCCATCCCTTAACAAGTGGTGGCTTGCATTATTGCTGTTAATAGTAATGATAACAAATGTACCCTTAAGTGTCCTGAGGCCCAGCCTTCATGCTGTCTGGTCCCTATCAACCTCCCCTGCCAATAACAAAGACCTGTTCTGTCTACTTCACCTGTGGGCTCTGACAATGAGGTGGGACAATAGATAGGATAGCTTTGAAAACGGTGTAGTTGGCCAGGCGCAGTAGCTCACACCTGTAATCCTAGCAGTTTGGGAGACCAAAGCAGGCGGATCACTTGAGGTCAGGAGTTTGACACCAGCCCGGCCAACAAGATGAGACCCTGACTTTACTAAAAATACAAAAATTAGCCAGAAATCGCTTGAACCTGGGAGGTGGAGTTGCAGTGAGCCAGGATCGTGCACTCCAGCCTGGGCAACATAGCGAGACTCTGTCTCAAAAAAAAAAAAAAAAAAAAAGGGTATAATTGATATTTAAGCATAAGGGATATTGCCCATGGGGTGGGCAATAGCAAGGAATCCAAGTCCTGGCTGCCATCTCTGAGGAGAGGATTAATATCTCACTCTGTCTGGGAGCCTAGCAATGCAAGAATAAAGAGATCCATGGCTGGGCATGGTGGCTCATACCTGTAATTCCAGCACTTTGGGAGGCTGAGGCAGGCGGATCACTTGAGGTCAGGAGTTCGAGATCAGCCTGGCCAACATGGTAAAACCCTGTCTCTACTTAAATACAATAATTAGCTAGGCATGGTGGTGCATGGCTGTAATCCCAGCTACTTGCAGGCTGAGGCAGGAGAATCGCTTGAACCTGGGAGGTGGAGGTTGTAGTGAGCCCAGATCGCGCCGCTGTGCTCCAGCCTGGGTGACAGAACGAGGCTCTGTCTCAAAAACAAACAAAACAAAACAAAAACAAAAAAAAAAGAAGGGAAAAGGGTAGGGGAGACTACATTGCCTGGTGGCCTCTGATGGGCTGTGCAGTGTATAATACAGTGAAAAGGGGTCAGGAGAAGTCTCAAAACCCCAGGGGCACATCCTTTTAAAAATGAGGGGCAATAGCAACTCTACAGCTACAGAGGAGGCCGGTCTGTGGAGGGCTGAAGAGAAGTGGTTGGAATGGGCAGCAAGGAGGCCGATGGCAGCCCAGTGTGGTTTTCTAGGGCACGATGGTGGCAGGATTAATGCTGCTGCTAGAACTACACAGCTAGTCGGAAATGCAAACACTGCCGGACCTGGCATACCACGACTCGGCATTGCTGATTAGCCCTGAGATTATTCCTTGCAAGGAAGCAACTCCATCACACCTGAGTTATGGCTGAACTACCTGAGCAGGAGGCAGGTTGAGTTCGTGGCTGCCGGTGGACACCTTTCCCCTTGTTTTTTTTTTGTTTGTTTGTTTCAGAAATGCCCTAAACAATCACCCAGCTCCTGCCTCCTGGTCCTACCGCTCCAGAATGACAGTTCTTAGGTCTTATTAGTTAAGAGAGGGACTGATTTGCGTAACAGAAAAGTCATGAAGAGAGAATGTGGTGTAAATGTTAATCGTTTTTTTAACTTCGCATTATGTGATCCGTTAACATTAATATTTAATTTAATGCAGTCAAAGATTAATGCATGTGTTTATTTCTAAAAAAGGCAAGGATGCTTCAGGCTGCTTTCCAGCTTGGTTGAGCTTTGGGAAAAAAGAAAAAAAACACCAGTACAACAACCCACCCAGCCCAGAAGAAATGTATTCATGCCATAATAATACAAGTATCCTCTCTCCCACCCGCTCTCCCTCCTCAATTCCTAAAAATAAGCCACAGGGTTCTAATGGGGACCCTGATTAAATATTCGGCTCTGTAATTTATGCCCAAGTGAATCCCAACAGGAACCAGAGGCCCTGGAAATCTGTTGTGAAATAATTATCCTGAATGACATTGTGGAGATGGTCTGCAAGGGTGCTGTCAATAATGCATTAGCCCAAATCTGTTTGAAATACAGCAAGGAAATTACACGATATTCATGGGAACCTGAAAGAATTACCAGTAAACAAATTTAATCAACTTGATGTTATGCATACCACTCAACCTCTTATTATCTGATCATCTAGGTTTAGAACACGCAGGGGAATTGAATGACGTGGGATGCAAGGCTGAGGCTGTGGCTGTGTGTGTGTGTGTGTATGTGTGTAAGCTTGGTGGAATTGGCCTCAGATCTTTGCATTTCTTCTCCTTAGCATTTCATTTGCATTTTTCTCTAGGCCTGATTGTTGGCTGCCAGCTCTCATCCCAGTCTGGCCCCTGAACTCCCATTTTTTCCCCCCCAGTGTCAGAGCCATCTTTAGAAAAGTCAGCTGACTGCCCACTCATCCTCCAGATCCCTTCTGTCTTCCAAAGGAGTGGCGGCCTCTGCCCAATATTTCAGAATCAAAGAGGTAGGATGGAAAGGAAGTGAGTGCTGTTATCTGGAGAGATGTTTCTGGCATGGAAGAAAGAGTCCTATAACCTCAGGGTGGGAGTGAGGATCTGCTGCTAATTTGTTGGGTGATCTTATTTAAGTCCCTTTCCATCTCTGGGCCTTAGTTTTTCCATCTGTAAAATGGAACTTGGGATGGATGTTCTGTGTGATTCTATGACAGCTTGGTAGAAGCTTGGCAGCATCTCATTTGCTCGATTATTCTCTTTGTCCTCTGGAACCTGATGGGTATCCAAGAGGAAAGGAGCTTTCTCAAGATCTTGTGGGAAGTTGGAGACAGAGTCAAGATGAGAGCTTTCAGATTCACTTCTAACAGCCCCTCCACCCACAAAGTCAGAATATTGCTTTTCCTCTGCATTAAAAGCCCTGAGAAACATTTTGGAGTCTTTATTTTAAACTAAGCTCTTGCTTTGCTGAGAGGGGACTTGGGTTGTCCTTCCCAGGTCTACAAATTCCTTTCAATTTCTAGACCTCAGCTTCCCACTCTCCACATGACAAAGGGGTTGGATGAGGCAGCCTTTCAGAGACCTTTTAGCCTAGCTTTGACATTCTACACTGTTATCTATGTTTTAAATTCCTTAATTGGCTATAGCTTTGTGCTTTGAGGGAAGGAGTCTAGTTTCTACTTCTACACTGAACACTCCTTTCCACTTCGTTGTGAAGTGCAAGTGTATTCTTGTTGAGCACCTGCTGTGGTTGGCACCCAGGACCAGGCCCTGTAGGGTGGATATGCTCATTGAGTCCTGTTTTGTGCCTGACCCTGCACCTGGTGTTGGGATAACTTGATGGAACTTGGAAGTTCTACCTGGGGACTAAGTAAAAGTCAATTCACTCAACGAGTTCTTTGGGGGCACCTACCATGTGTCCGTCCCTATTCTTGGCATTATGTGGGATAATAGTGTTTATTGAATATGGACTATGAGCTAAGCACTGAGCTAAGCACTTCACATGTTTAAAAGCATGGTGAATTCCCCTTGCCTCAGAATGGATCATCAGGAAGTAAAGGTAGGGACAAGAGGCAGAATGCACTTGTGTCATAAAGAATACTCAAAACAAAGAGGAGCAGGCAACCCCCCCGAAGCTACCAAATGGGTTCTTCTACCTCCAGCTATCACTGAAGCTCAGCCCTGTGTGAAGCCCACATAGTCCCAGCCTAACACATGAAAGTATGTCTGGCACTGTCCAATAATGGTAGTCACTAAGCTCAGGTGGCTGTTGAGTATTTGAAATGTGACTAGTCCAGACTGAGATGTGCTGTAAATGTAAAATACACAATGGATGGTGAAGACTTATGCAATAAAATAGTGTGAAGTTATCTCATTAATAATTTTTTATATTGAGTACGTTGCAATATTTTAGAGATAATTGAGTTAAATAAAATATAGTATTAAAATTCAACCAGTAGTCATATTACTTGCTTTAATATGACTAAATATGACTACAATTTAAAATTACGTATGTATCTTGCATTATATTTCTATTGGACAGTGCTGGTTTAGATATTTAAAGAATTTATCTCAAGAGATTAGGGAGTCCTTGGAGGATAGTGACTGTGGCTCCCCTGATTTCTCAGGGAGAGGTTAGAGGGGAGTTTGTCCTCCACCCCGAGTAAAGAGTTCTAAGAGAATTACTCATAGAGATTTGGAGGAGCTGATGAAGATTGGTGATATGGTTTGGCTGTGTCCCCACCCAAATCTTATCTTGAATTGTGTTTTCCATAATCCCCAAATGACACATCATGGGAGGGACCAGGTGGAGATAATTGAATCATGGGGACAGTTTCCCCCATCCTATTCTCATAATAGTGAGTTAGTTCTCATGAGATCTGCTGGTTTTATAAAGGACTTCCCCTTGCTGGCAAGGTGGCCGAATACGATCAGCTCCGGTCTTCAGCTCCCAGTGAGATCAACACAGAAGGCGAGTGATTTATGCATTTCCAACTGAGGTACCTGGTTCATCTCATTGGGACTGGTTGGAGAGTGGGTGCAGCCCAAAGAGGGTGAGCCGAAGCAGGGTGCGGTGTCACCTCACCTGGGAAGTGCAAGAGATTGGGGAACTCCTTCTTCCAGTCAAGGGACGCCATTAGGGACTGTATCATGTACTCCGGCCCAGATACTACGCTTTTCCCATGGCCTTCACAACCTGCAGACCAGGAGATTCCCTCTGGTACCTACACAACCAGGACCCTGGGTTTCCAGCACAAAACTGGGAGGCTGTTTGGGCAGACACCGAGCTAGTCACAGGAGTCTTTTTTTTCATACCCCAGTGGCACCTGGAATGCCAGTAAGACAAAACCATTCACTCCCCTGGAAAGGCGGCTGAAGCCAGGGAGCCAAGTGGTGTAGCTGGCAGGTCCCACCCCAATGGAGTCCAGAAAGCTAAGATCCACTGGCTTGAAATTCTTGCTGCCGGCAAAGAAGTCTGAGCTTGACCTAGGATGCTTGAGCCTGGTGGGGGGCGGGACGTCCTCCATTGCTGAGGCTTGAGGAGGTGGTTTTACCCTGATGGTGTAAACAAAGCCGCCAGGAAGTTTCAACTGGGCGGAGCCCACCGCAGCTCAGCAAGGCTGCTGTGGCCAGATTGCCTCTCTAGATTCCCTCCTCTCTGGGCAGGGCATCTCTGAAAAAAAGGCTGTAGCCTCAGTCACGGACTTACAGATAAAACCCCCACCTCCCTGGGACAGAGCACCTGGGGGAAGGGACGGTTGTGGGCACAACTTCAGAAGACTTAAACGTCCCTGCCTGGCAGCTCTGAAGAGAGCAGTGGATCTCCCAGCACAGCGTTTGAGCTCTGATAAGGGACAGATTGCCTCCTCAAGTGGGTCCCTGACCCCCGTGTATCCTGACTAGGAGACACCTCCCAGTAGGGGCCAAAAGACACCTCATACGGGAGAGCTCTTGTTGGCATCTGGCCGGTGCCCCTCTGGGAAGAAACTTCCAGAGGAAGGAACAGGCAGCAATCTTTGCTGTTCTGCAGCCTCTGCCAGTTATACCCAGGCAAACAGGGTCTGGAGTGGACAGCCAGCAAACTCCAGCAGACCTGCAGCAGAGAGGCCTGACCGCTAGAAGGAAAACTAACAAATAGAAAGGAATAGTATCAACATCAACAAAAGGACATCCACTCAGAGACCCCAGCTGAAGGTTACTGACTTCAAAGACCAAAGGTAGATAAATCCATGAAGATGGGGAGAAAACCAGTGCAAAAAGTCTGAAAATTCCAAAAACCAGAACATCTCTTTTCCTCCAAAGGATCACAACTCCTTACCAGCAAGGGAACAAAACTGAATGGAGAATGAGTTAGACGAATTGACAGAAGCAGGCTTCAGAAGGTGGGTAATAAACTCCTCAGAGCTAAAGGAGCATGTTCTGATCCAATGCAAGGAAGCTAAGAACCTTGAAAAAAGGTTAGACAAATTGCTAACTAGAATAACCAGTTTAGAGAAGAACATAAATGACCTGATGGAGCTGAAAACACAGCACGAGAACTTCATGAAGCATGCACAAGTATCAATAGCCGAATTGATCAAGTGGAAGAAAGGATATCAGAGATTGAAGATCAACTCAATGAAATAAAGCATGAAGACAAGATTAGAGAAAAAAGAGTGAAAAGAAACAAACAAAGCTTCCAAAAATATGGGACTATGTGAAAAGACCAAATTTATGTTTGATTGGTGTACCTGAAAGTGACGAGGAAAATGTAACCAAGTTGGAGAACACTCTTCAGGGTATCACCCAGGAGAACTTCCCCAACCTAGCAAGGCAGGGCAACATTCAAATTCAGGAAATATAGAGAACATCATGAAGACACTCCTCAAGAACAGCAACAAGACACATAATCATCAGAT
>NW_016830182.1:152943-177523 GCF_001698545.2 Rhinopithecus bieti
CCAAAAAAGAGCCCACATAGCCAAGACAATCCTATGCAAAAAGAACAAAGCTGGAGGCATTATGCTACCTGACTTCAAACTACACTCCAAAGCTACAGTAACCAAAACAGCATAGTACTGGTAGCAAAACAGATATATAGACCAATGGAACAGAACAGAGTCCTCAGAAATAACACCATGAGTCTACAACCATCTGATCTTTGACAAACCTGACAGAAATGAGCAATGGGGAAAGGGTTCCCTATTTAATAAATGGTGTTGGGAAAACTGGCTAGCCATATGCAGGAAGCTGAAACTGGATCCCTTCCTTACACCGTATATGAAAATTAACTCAAGTTGGATTAAAGACTTAAATGTAAGACCTAAAACCATAAAAACCCTAGACGAAAACCTAGACAATATCATTCAGGGCATAGGCATGGGCAAAGACTTCATAACTAAAATACCAAAAGCAATGTCAACAAAAGCCAAAATTGACAAGTGGGATCTAATTATACTGAAGAGCTTCTGCACAGCAAAAGAAACTATCACCAGAGTGAAGAGGCAGCCTACAAAATGGGAGAAAATTTTTGCAATCTATCCATCTGACAAAGAATCTACAAAGAGCTTAAACAAATTTACAAGAAAAAAACAACACCATCGAAAAGTGGGTGAAGGACATGAACAGACACTTCTCAAAAGAAGACATTTATGCAGCCAACAAACATATGAAAAAAAGCTCACCATCACTGGTCATTAGAGAAATGCAAATCAAAACCACAATGAGATACCATCTCACGCCAGTTAGAATGCCGATCATTAAGAAATCAGGAAACAACAGATGCTGGAGAGGATGTGGAGAAACAGGAATGCTTTTACACTGTTGGTGGGAGTGTTAATTAGCTCGACCATTGTGGAAGACAGTGTGGTGATTGCTCAAGGATCTAGAACTACAAATACCATTTGACCCAGCAATCCCATTAGTGGGTATATACCCAAAGGATTATAAATCATCCTACTATAAAGACATATGCAGAGCCCCCAGACTCCTTTCATTTTCAATATTTAAAATGAAAGTCTAGTCTGGCTTCAAATTGCAATTGCATGTATAATTTCATCCTCTCCTTCCTCTCAGGCCAGCTGCCAATCAGCCTGAGAATCTGGCCATGAGGAGGGGCCACAGCCTGCTCTTTTGCCCTTCCAGCACATAGTAAGGTTATACTTTTCTGTCCCCTTGAAGTTAGGTGGAGCCATGGGACTTAATATAGTAAATGCCATGTGAGCATGTATTCCACTAGGATGAGTGGAGACAGACATGAAGAATGAACAAGAAAGATTTCTATATTGTCATAAGGCACAAAGATTTGGGGACTTTGTTACTTAGCATAGTCTAGCCTGTCTAACTAATATGGGTGGCTAATGGCTCTCACACAGCCCTCTCTTTGCTGTCTCTGGTAAGAATCCCTATGTGGTAGCTCCTAAACTGATCTTGGAATGCATGCATGAGCTCTTCAGGAGATCCCACAGGAAGGGAGGCTGTCCACTAGACATCCCCAAGAGTGGCTCAACTTGACCTCCTCTGATTCCCCTCAACCACCACTCTTGGAGGACCATCTCAAAGGCTTTTGCTCTTAAGCTTTCTTCCCCTGCAGCCAGCTGCTTAGGATGGGTCTTGACAGAATGGCTTAATTCTGGCCATATATTAGTCCATTTTCACGCTGCTAATAAATACATACCAAAACTGGGCAATTTACAAAAGAAAGAGGTTCAATCGGATTTACAGTTCCACGTGGATGGGGAAGCCTCAAAATCATGGAGGAAGGCAAGGAGGAGCAAGTCCCATCTTACATGGATGGTAGCAGGCAAAGAGAGAATGAGGAAGATGCAAAAGCAGAAGCCCCTGATAAAACCATCAGATCTCGTGAGACTTCTTCACTACCACGAGAACAGTATGGGGGAAACCACCCTCATGATTCCATTATTTCCCCCCAGGTCCCTCCCACAACAGGTGGGAATTATAGGAGTACAATTCAAGTTGAGATTTGGGTGGGGACACAGAGCCAAACTATATCATTCTGCCCCTGGCTCCTGCCAAATCTCATGTTCTCTCATTTCAAAATCAATCATCCCCTCCCAACAGTCCCCCAAAGTCTTAACTCATCTCAGCATTAACTTAAAAGTCCACAGTCCAAAGTCTCATCCAAGACAAGGCAAGTCCCTTCTGCCTATGAGCCTGTAAATCAAAAAGCAAGTTAGTTACTTCCTAGATACAATGGGAGTACAGGCATTGGGAAAATTCAGCCATTTCAAATGGGAGAAATTGGTCAAAACAAAGGGGCTACAGAACCCATGCAAGTCCAAAATCCAGCAGGGCAGTCAAATCTTAAAGCTCCAAAATGATCTCTTTTGACCCCATGTCTCACATCCAATTCACACTGATGCAAGATGTGGCCTCCCATGGCCTTGGGCAGCTCTGACTCTGTGGTTCTGCAGGGTATAGCCCCCCCTTCTGGCCGCTTTCACAGGCTGGCATTGAGCGTCTGCAGCTTTTCCAGGTGCATGGTGCAAGCTGTCAGTGGATCTACCATTCTGGGGTCTGGAGAACAGTGGTCCTCTTCTCACAGCTCCATTAGGCAGTGTCCCAGTGGGGACTCAGTGTGGGGGCTCCAACCCCACATTTCCCTTCTGTGCTGCCTTAGCATAATTTCTCAATAAGAGCCTCACCCCTGCAGCAAACTTCTGCCTGGACATCCATTTCCATACATCTTCTGAAATCTAGGCAGAGGTTCCCAAACCTCAATTCTCGATTTCTACACACTCACAGGCTCAAGACCATGTGGAAGCTGCCAAGGCTTGAGGCTTGCATCCTCTGAAGCCATGGTCCAAGCTCTATATTGGCCCATTTCAGCCATGGTTGGAGTGGCTGGGATGCAGGGTACCAATTCCCTAGGCTGCACACAGCACAGGGACCCTGGACCCATCCCACAAAACCACTTTTTCCTCCTAGACCTCCTGGTCTGTGACGGGAGGGGCTGCTGTGAAGACCTCTGACATGCCCTGAAGACATTTCCCCATTGTCTTGGGGATTAACATTCCCCTCCTCGTTACTTATGCAAATTTATACAGCCAGCTTGAATTTCTCCTCAGGAAATAGGTTTTTCTTTTCTATCAAATTGTCAGGCTGCAAACTTTTGAACTTTTCTGTTCTGCTTCCCTTATAAAACTGAATGCTTTTAACAACATCCAAGTCACCTCTTGAATGCTTCACTGCTTAGAAATTTCTTCCTCCAGATACCCTAAATCAGCTATCTCAAGTTCAAAGTCCCACAAATCTCTAGGGCCAGAGTAAAATGCCACTAGTCTCTTCACTAAAACATAATAAGAGTCCTCTTTACTCCATTTCCCAACTAGTACCTCATCTCTCTCTGAGACCACCTCGAGCTGGATTTCATTGTCCATATTGCTATCAGCATTTTGGGCAAAGCCATTCAACAAATCTCTAGGAGGTTCCAAACTTTCCCACATTTTCCTGTCTTCTTCTGAGCCCTCCAAACTGTTCCAACCCCTGCCTGTTACCCAGTTCCAAAGTTGCTTCCACATTTTCAGGTATCTTTTCAGCAGTGCCCCACTCCACTGGTACCAATTTACTGTATTAGTCTGTTTTCATGCTACTGATAAAGACATATTCAAGACTGGGCAATTTACAAAAGAAAGAGGTTTAATTGGACTTACAGTTCCACATGGCTTGGGAAGCCTCACAATCGTGGCAGAAAGCAAGGAGGAGTAAGTCCCGCCTTACATGAGTGGCAGAGCAGGCAAAGAGAGCATGAGGAAGACGCAAAAGCGGAAACCCCTGATAAAACCATCAGATCTCATGAGACTTATCCACTACCATGAGAACAGTATGGGGTAAACTCCCCAGTGCTTCAATTATCTCCCACCGGGTCCCTCCCACAACATTTTGTACAATTCAAGATGAGATTGGGTGGGGACACAGAGCCAAACCATATCAGATGGGGTTTTGCCATGTTGCCCAGGCTGGTCTTCAAGTCCTGAACTCAAGTGATCCTTCTGCCTTGACCTCCAAAGTGTTGGGATTACAGGCATGAGCCGCCATGCCTGGCCCAAGTATGCACTTTTAAAAGCCATCCTTGCTATCTTGTGCCATTTTCCCGATATAAGTCACCCTTCTAAAGTAGACAAGACATGTTTACATTATTATTCCTTTGTGGGTAAGAGAATAAAATTAGGAAGTTCATCAGGATGTAGCAAAAGGGCACTTACTATGTGCCAGGCCCCACTAGACACCTGGCATGTATTATCTCATTTCACTCCTATGGCTACTCTAAGGTAAGCAATTACATTCCAATTTTGTGGATGAGTCAAACTGAGGCATCAAGAGATTATGTGACTTGCCAATGTCAAACAACTAGTAGGTGAGATTTGAACCCAGATCTGTCTGTTTTCAAAAGTCTCCACCCAGCTACAATTCCCCAGTGAAAGAGTTTTGGAGTTACAGGAAGCAGAGGCCGTTGTTGGGTGGAATAGTCTTGAGGAGGGACTCCAGGATGAAGGATGGCCTGGAAGCAAGGAGGGTGGCAAGCAAAGGGGCTGAGATGAGAGTGCACACAAAGGGCTCAGGGACAAAGAGTAGGCAGAGCTGATTGGCACTGAGAATGTGTAAGAACAGAGGGGCAAGAGAAAAGGCAGGTTGGAGCCAGATCAGGAGTTGTCAGGCATGCAGGCTGAGGAGTTTGACTGTGCTCTCTCAGGCTATGGGGAACATTTGGAGTGGGATTTGGCATGCTAATGAGGGGAATAGGAAGCCTGGGAGTCTGCAGTTCCTACGGCTACCATTGAGCATTAGTGCTGGGGCTGTCTGCCCATAAAGTCATTATCCCCTTAGCAGGTGGGAAACAGGAAGGGTCTAGTTTAGGCAGAAACATCCCTCAAGAGAAAGGCATGTCAGGGTTGGTGGAGACAGTGGGAGAAGTTTCCAGATGCAGCAGGACAGACCCTGGAAGGCAGGGTGGCAGGTGGGTGGCATAGGTCAGCAACAAGAATGCATCTCTGGCTCATGGCAGATCTTGTTCAGTTCTCAGCCTAGTCTTTGTGAATAAGAGTTATCTGAAAATAAATTTGGAGGAAAGAGACTTTATTCCAGTCAACAGTTTGCAAACCAGGGAGAGGCAGCCTTCAGTGTAAAACAAAGGTACATTCCAGAGAACAAAGAGAGGGCTGAGCATTTTTTCTTCTTTTGAGACAAAGTCTTGCTCTGTCACCTGGGCTGGAGTGCAGTGGCGTGATCATGGCTCACTGCAGCCTGGACGTTCTGTGCTCAAGGGATTTTCCACTTCAGCCTCCTGAGTAGTTGGGACTACAGGTGCATGTCACCATGCCTGGTTAATTTTTGTATTTTTTGTAGAGATGGGGTCTTGCTATATTGCCCAGGCTGGTCTCAAACTCCTGAGCTCAGGCGATCCATCCACCTCAGCCTTCCAAAGTGCTGGGACTATAGGTGCGAGCCACTGCACCAGGCCAGGGTTTGAGTTTTATAGCAAAATTTCCAGCCCAGGTTTCTTTATGCAAATGAAGAATTAAAACGTGCTTAGTTCTAATTGGTTCACACAGCTGAGTTCCATTGGTCAATACAGCTGAGCCCTGGTTAGTTGAGGTAGGTGAGCTCTGATTGTTTCTGAGTTCAGGTGAACTCAGAAAGTTAAAAAGTTGTGGGTTTTTGGAGAACTCAGAGTATGTGACCTCTAGTCAGCAAATGGCCACTGGCTCTGTTTTAAATTTAGGCCCGGTTAGCCACTTGGGATCTATCTTTAAGGATTTGCTCTTTCAGGTTCACATTTGTTCACTTCTTTTACCATCTGTATGATCCTGGGCATGGAACTTTGCTTTTCTGACACTAAAATTAAATGGTAGAACCTGTAAATTTCCTCAAACCATACTTTAATATGCTGCAACATGTAGACCCTCTAGTTTATCATACCTTCCTTTTGAGCTCCTTTTCTATAGGAGAACAGGGACACTTAACATGCCAGTTGAGTGTCTACCAGTCTATTTAGTCTCTTTCAGTGAAAATGTTTCCACTCTGGCTTTTCTATCTTGCTATCAGGGCTGACTCAAATAGTCCTTTTGGGATTACTCAATGACTCTTTAAGTAAAAGCTCCATCTTTCAGAGTTTCACTCTTTTTCCTTCTCCTCTCCAAGATGGTGCCTGGGTATTTAAGGGGTTTACTGTAACCACAAGACAGCAGGGATAAGGAGCCTCAGGTCCACACTGTGTCTTCCATATCCAGGGCTAGTCTAGCCTGCTCCCTGGACTGTAGGCCACTAAGGCATGACAGGCCTCTTCTTGCCTCCTTGGTGATGGGCTGCTGGTGGCCTCTATGGTTTTGGCCATTTGTCCTCAAGTCACAAGGTTCCTATCCTTGGTGGCCTCTTTGTTTGATCTCAGGCCTCTGTCCTCTTGGTACTTTGATGTGCTCTCCTGATGTGTCAGGGGTGCTGCCACAGGCTCATTCATCAGACCATTTCCTGCAGTCTTACTGTGCCATCATCCTCTGCCATGTTGGAAATGAGTGGCTTTTCTTGTAGGCTCACAGACTCCTGCTAATAGACATGGGAAGTAGGTCTTCAGTTTTTTGGATGGCCTTGGTTTTCCTCTCAATCTCTCTAACGTATCCTCAAAGTGAAACACAGCTTGAAGAGGAAAGGTAGAATACTTTGACCTCATCTCCAGCTTCCCTTCCCTCCACCCATCTTTTCCTTTCCATGAAGGGATGAATACCCTGGCTTTACTTTGCAGAAGTACCTTGTTCCAGGCCATGTGGTCCTTGGGTGCTGACTCCATGTCTGAGTTCCAGGGACAGACAGGTAAATCAGTCCTGTGTAATCAGAGTATCCTGTTCTGGTCAGTGGCTGGTCCAGGGATGAACATGTGAGCCACATCTGTGCAATGAGAGGCAGCTCTGATAACTTATTAGACCTTTATAACAGAGAAGCTCTCTCTTTTTCTTGAATTGGGATGTGATTTACATAGGGTGAAAATGTATAGATCCTTAGAGTTCAGTGTAAAGAGTTTTGACAAATGTATACACATTTGTGTAATCAACACCCAAACAAAGATATAGATCATTTTCATCACCCTAAGAGATTCCAACAGGCTCTTTTCCAGTTTATGCCAGAAAGTTCCCTCTGTCTCTTCCTGGTCAATGCCACCCTCTCCCTAACACACATACACCAGAGGCAAGCGCTATTCTGATGTTTATCACTATAGATTATTTTCCTTGTTCTAGAACTTTTCATTCTCTTCTGTTTATTTATTTGTATGTTCTTAATCAAATATCACACTGACCTGATTTTGGTAGTTTTATAGTAAGTCTCAAAGCCAGACAGTATACATTTCCTAATTTTTTAAAGATTGTTTACTTTGTAGGTTATTTGTGTTTTTATATAAATATTAGATTCTCAGAAAGCATTCTGGGATTTTGGTTGGTATCTGATTGAATCTATAGATTAATTTGGAGAAAGCTGACATCTTATTCATAGTGAGTCTTCTGTTCCATGAATATGGTATATCTATCCATTTATTTAGTTTTTCTTTAATTCCTCCCAGTAATGATTCATTGTTTTCAGTGAAGAGGTCTTTTATTATGTTCATTACAAAGTATTTTATATTTTTTGGTGCTACTGTAAAAGTATTTTAAAGAATTGTTTTCTTTTCTTTTTTTTTTTTGAGATGGTCTTGCTCTGTCACCCAGGTTGGAGTGCAGTGGTGCAATCTCTGCTCACTGCAACCCCTGCCACCCAGGTTCTAGAGATTCTCCTGCCCCAGCCTTCCAAGTAGCTGGAATTACAGGCACATGCCACCACACCCAACTTATTTTTGTATTTTTAGTGGAGACGGGGTTTCACCATGTTGGCCAGGCTGGTATCAAACTCCTGCCCTCAGGTAATCCACCCACCTCAGCCTCCCAGAGTGCTGGGATTATAGATGTGAGCCACAGTGCCTGGAGGAAATTTCATTTTTAACTGTGTTTTTTTTTTTTTTTTTTTTTTGCTAGTGTAGAAGTTCCCTTTTTAGAGTTTGCTAAGCTGGTGAAAAGTAAGCCAGGCAAGAGCCACCATAGGGAGGCTGTATCCCTGAGAATGAATTCAAAACAGAGGGGAGCAGAGCTGAAAATGGAGGGGGGGAAGAGAGAGAGAGAGAGAGAGAGATAGAGTTGAGGGAGAGAAAGAGGCTTGAAGAAAGGGCTTGAACTCTTATATTCAATTCTGAGTGAATTTAGATCTACCCTGGACTTTACTGGAGACAATACATTTTATTTGCTAAAGTCATTTTGAGCTGGATTCCTGTCACTTGCAGCTGAAAGAGTATTGACTAATCCCACATGTCTGAGATGGCCCAGCCTTGAAGGCTAGTGTATATGTATGAGTGAGTTTCATGCCAATGAGGAAAAGAAAAAAAAACATGGCTCACTAATTGTTATTTCATCTTTCCATGAATGAGAACTGTTGACTCATTCAACAGTTATGATGAAACTAACCCTTATAAGAAGAGATATCAGAAAGAGATATCAGAAAGATCAGAGCTTATGCTCTCCCTTTGCTCCTTTGCACCCTCCCCTTCCCCCGCAATTTCATGCACAAGCACTGAGGAAAGCCATGTGAACACACAGTGAGAAGGCAGCCATCGGCAAGCCTGGAAGAGATCCCACTCCTGACCATGCTGGCATCCTGATCTTGGACTTTCAGCGTCCGGAACTGTGAGAAAATAAATTTCTGTTGTTAAGTCACCCAGTTTATTTTATTTTATTATGGCAGCTTGAGGAGACTAATAGAGTGAGCCCACTACTCAAAATCTTTCCTTTCTTCTTTTCTTTCCCTTCCTCCCTCCCTCCCTCCCTTCCTCTCTGCCTCCTTTCCTCCCTCTTTCTCTTTCTTTTTTTTAGAGAAGCACAATCTAAACCTGTATGGAAGAAAAAAATTTGTCCCTGTTAGCAGGATTATGGTCCTGCCCTTTAAGAGACAACAGATCTCCACAGTTTTGCTGAAGAACATGGGATCTGTTCTTGCTTCTTTTGGGTCTATGGCATCACAGATAGTACACTAGCTTTTGATGGCTCCTTTCTCTGCAACTAGGGCAATGTCATTGTCTCTCATTAAAATATTTTAGCTTAGTCTCTTTCTCTGATTAAGACAAGAACTTGGGGGGGTAGGAGTAGGGAGTGTGTGTATGGGAAGGACTTGACATTTTCTCCAATACAATTTAGTCATTTATCTGTTCAACCATCCATCCTATTAGCACTGAGCTTTTATTGGGAAGAAAGGTAACATATGTATTGGGTGTATTTCAGACACATTATCTCACTTGATTCTCATTGCAACCCTTTGAGAGAGACATTGTTATTACCCCATTTTACAGATGAGAAAGCTAAAGTTTAGAGAGTTAAGCCACTCATAGGTCCAGACAATGAGAGTGTGATGAAGCTGACATTCACACTCCAATGCCTGTGCTCTTTCTATCTTGAGACTCCATCTTGATTTTCTGTCTGCAGGGTCCATGCTAAGCAGTGCAGGTGAGGTAAGAGTTTTAGCAGGTGCCTGGATGTGAACCTTGTCATCAAACCCAGCAGTCTATTAGAGGAGCTGAGACAGTGAGGGAATAATTGTAATACAAAATAGAAAGCAGGAGTATGTTAATGTAGTGATACCAATCTTCAGGATTCTGGAAGAAAAAAAAAAAGAAAAAAGAAAAGAAAAGAAAATCAGAACTCCACTGGCTTCTTGGGAATTTTAAAATCATAAGTTATTTTTAAGATACTAATGTCCTTCATTTTGTCTGCTCATTATTATGTATAAATACAGTTTTGTTTAAGAAATAAGAAATATGAAGTTAGTAGAGTAGAACTGTAGCCTATAGTGGATATTAAACCATGGGAAAATGCCAGGGAACATTATTGGACAGTATTTAAATAATGTAACATTGAGATCTCCTAGCAAGGTTAACAGTACCATGCAGAATCATATATCAAAATTATGAATTTAGGGACTTCTCTTTTGTTTCCAAAACTTATTTCTTGGAACACCACTCATAGAATTTGTGTAAAGTATACAATGCATATGAACATGTTAATATTATTTTATTTGCAAGAATAACTCATTGATCACAGCAAAAAGAGCAACAAACACACACCAATAACATGACAACAGTTACACGTAAGATTGACTGATGTCAGACTTAACCTTCAACTCTGGATGTCAGCGTTTCCAATTTTTGGGAGTGGCTCGACATCAGTGAATTCCTCTGAACCAGTAATGTCTTTGAATTGATAAGCTCTAATTCTCACAGGAGAATTATGATACTTTCTCTTGTTTTCTCAATTTTTCTTAGGGAATTGAGATTTGGAAAACATTTAGACTTCCTGAGAAATTTAAGTTTAGAAAGGAAATTTAAATTTAGAAAAGAATTTCTGAGTGGATACACTAGTGTGGAGGCAGGTGCAGATATGAGCTAAAGGATTTGGGGAAGGTAAATATAATTAGCAGCTGTAGGAATCCTAGCAGACTTCCGGTAGGAGCTGGCACTGGAGTTGGGCTGTGAAGGGTGGGCAGGATTTAAAGATTGGAGGTGGGAGTAGGAGTAGGGAGGAAGGCATTCCGAGTGGAAGATGCAGCTTGAGCAAGACAGACTGAGAAGTGAAAACTGGGGGATATACCAGGAAGGTAGATTCACCTTCAGCAGTTTGTGAAAGGGAGTGGTTGATGATAAGATCGAACAGGTAGAGTAGGACTCAATCTTTGAGGGGTGGAGCAGAGCTCATGTATCATTTGCACCACCCACCCTGCAAAGTAGGGCTGTCTGTTTCCACGTTATGATGAGGAAACAGAAGCTCGTGAGTTAAGAAACTTGCGGAAGGTCTCACGGGGAATAAAGGATATGAGTTAGGGAGTATGAACTCCAAAGAGCATATGTGATGTCTTGCTCAGCACAGACATTGGGAGTCTGTGGAATAAGACAGTCACTGGGGCTTTCTTAAATTCTGTTGAGTTAAATTGATGTGTAGAAATTAGAGGGAGATAGATTGTGGTTCAGTACAAATAAACACGTTCAGGAAAAACAAACTTCAGTAACAAGTTGTTTTAACTTTTTTTTTGTTGTTATCTGTGTATCTGTCTAATGATCTATGTATCTTTTATTTATTTCTTACTGATGCTGTGATTTGTAAGGGATGGTTGTTTCCTCTTTCTTTTGGCCACAAGGAAACTTCACATCAAATTTGTAGCTCTATAGAATGGGATGGTTTGCTTTTCTAATGTTAATCATGCTAGTCATACTACTTGATTTATTTTGCTGTTCATTTTACCCCTTGGCGTTAAACACAACCATTCAAGCTGTCTCAAGTTTGGATATAATTAACTAATTAATTGGACAGACTGAGAAATTCTAATAGTCAGATGTGTTAAATGGTATGTGCTGCCATGTGAAATCATGACCTCGCTGTCAGCAGAGGTGTGTAAGAGGAGATCGGAAGAGCTTTTGGCTCAAAGTTCCCTTCAGCTCCGAGATTTTCTGATTATAAAGATTTGGAAATAGGTCACTGTTTCACTGCGCCCTCAGCTATCCCCCAACATGCCTCACCCGAGTGCTGGTAAAAGACTCTTACAGGCCTGAGGTCCTCTGGCCACATAGGCTAATGAGACTCTGGGCTTGGGGATCCAGGCTGCCTGGTACTGGGGCGACAGTGCAGTTGACATTAATAGCATGTGACTAGCAGTGGATTGATTAGGCAGATGTTAAGGTTTTGGCTGATAATGATTCATTACTATTTGGGAAAAACCTGATAGGGATGCTCCCACTCTAAGAATTAATTAGTTTATGCTTCATCAGTCGTATTGAGCAGAGTGTAAATGGGCCTTCTGAGTACAGAGCTCTCCAGTTAGAGGAATTAGCATTCCTTCCACCAAGCAAGACATGGGAGCAGGGCGCTTTCTTCCATGGAAGTGCAGGCAGAAGGGGAGGGGAGTAGCAAGGAGATAGAGAGGCCTACATGCTTGATGCTTGCCCTCCAGGATCCATCTTGTTTTCCCCTCTGCCTATCATTTGGGGATGCTCTCATTTGCCACTCTCAATCCGTGCTACTGTGGGCCTTCTCTCCAGTTCAAGCGAGGGGCCAGCATTTGACCAAGGCTGGGCCAATCATTGCACTGTATTAACTGAGCAATGGTGATTGGCTCAGTGATGTATATGTGAGACCCAATCAGATACTCTGAGGCTCAATGAGCCATTTGCTGGGAATTTAGGGAAAGCCATTCTCTCACTTTTCCTGAAGGGGATGTAAGGCAGGAGCTGCAGCGGCTATTTTAATTCCAGCCTTGAAGCCATCAAGTCACTCCCAGCATTTGAACCTCTTCAACTGGTGCCACACAACTGGTGCCACTGGTGCCACAGAGACAACTGTCCCCACCAAGACCTGTCCAAATTGCGTATTTGCAAGGAAAAATAAGACTCCTCCCCCCAACAGCCCCGCAGACAGTCTCACTCTGTCGCCCAGGCTGGAGTGCAGGGGTGCGATCTTGGCCCACTGCAGCCTCCGCCTCCTGGGTTCTAGCGATTCTCATGCCTCAGCCTCCCGAGTAGCTGGGATTACAGGCCTGTGCCACCACACCCAGCTAATTTTTGTATTTCTTGTAGAGACGGGGTTTTGTCTTGTTGGCCAGGCTGGTCTCAAACTCCTGACCTCATATGATCTGCCCGTCTTAGCCTCCCAATGTGCTGGGGTTACAGGCATGAGCCACCACACCTGAGCAAGACCATTGTTGTTTTGTTTTAAGCCACTGTTTGTGGTGATTTGTTACTCAGCAACTGATAACTGGAACAGCTCATGTCTTATATTTTGGACTCTAGACGGATCTTTCCTTATTGCGAACCTGATCATCTTACTCCTCTGTTTAAAAAACCCTCACAAGCTTGTAGGTTAAAGGCCAACACTTTTGTGTGTTATTCACAATAACTTTCTGGATCTACCTCAGATCTCACTGCCTTCCCTTTCCTTTCAGGAATCCTGTCCTTTTGTTATACAGAACTGTTTGTGGTCCCCTCAACAGCTCATGCTCTCTCAGTCCTCTGTGTCTTTGCACATGCTGTTCCTTCTGTCTGAAATGCCTGTCCCATCACTGTCAGAAGACATCTCTCTGATGAAGTTACTCTCTCTCTTTTTCTTTAGACCTCTTGGATGAATCACTGGATTATCTCCTCAATTGTTTTTGCACAAATACTTTATGGAGAATTTCCTTGACTGTCTTCTAACCCTTATGGAAAATTTTATTTCAATAATCTCATTTTACATTTCCAGCAGCTTTTTCTTGTTCTGGTTTTCACCATACTTTGTACTTGTTTCATGTCTTATGTTTCTTGCTTCTTGAATTAAATATCTTCTTGAATCTCTCTGCTTCTGCTTTTCTTTCCTTTTTTTTTTTTTTTTTTTTTTAGACAGATCCTTGCTCTGTCACCTAGGCTGGAGTGCAGTGGTGTGATCTCGGCTCACCTCCACCTTCCGGGTTCAAGTCATTCTCGTGTCTCAGACTCCCTATTAGCTGGGATTACAGGCATACACCACCACGCCTGGCTAATTTTTGTATTTTTGGTAGAGATGGGGTTTTGCCATGTTGGTCAGGCTTGTCTTGAACTTCTGACCTCAGGTGATTGGCCCACCTTAAACTCCCAAAGTGCTAGGATTACAGGCATGAGCCACCTTGCCCTGACTGTCTCTGCTTTTCCATTTACTGAATTATCATAGCTTCTGACAGCGATTCTTTACTTGACAAAACGTAGGTGTCTGAACTTTCTCTTAGGCCCATCTGTGTACTTCCTTGCAAAGTTCTGTTTTGACAAAGAGCCTTGTGTTAAGTTAGTTTAGTAAGAATCCCACACCCTTGATACTTGATCACTTATGAATCTGATTTAAAAAAACCCTTGCTCCCTACCCAGCATATCTGATTACCTGGCCTGCCTTCAGCAGAAATCCTTTCAGAGTGTTTCAGCCAGAATTCCCCCACACTTGATATCTCCTTAGTAATTTTCTGTCCACTGACCTCTCTGCTCCTTGGCTATAAATCTGCACTTGTCCTTGCTGTATTTGGAATGGAGCCTAGTTCTATTCTGGGGACTCTGTTCCCCAATTGCAATAGTACTGAATAAAATTTGCCTTTGCCACTTTGATGCTTCCTCAAAGATCTGTTTCTCTATCTTTTGGTCTCTCACTTTTGCGTTGGAGGCTTGCCTCAAATGGCTGAGGATCATTAGTTTTCCATTTTGTGTATAAGAAAGAGGTGCTGAGGATCCTTAGTTGTCCATTTTGTGTATAAGAAAGAGGTGCTTGGAAGCTCTGAGGACATAGGGCTTGCAGGGTTCCCCCATGGAGGGTGAGCAGGAAATTACTAATACCATGGGAGAGTTTCAGTACCAGAAGGCGGAGGCCACAGTACTCACACGAGCTATCTTTCGTCTTCCCAGGTAGTTTATTCCAGCTCCTGAGAGCACATACTTCCTTCTCACATCCTTCCCTAACTGGATATGAAGGGAAAGGGAGGCACTCCTCATAAAAACTTCAATTTAACCCCTCCCTTTTCACCCCCATTCTGCCCTCCCACCCTCCTTCTTACCTGGCAACTTTGAGTCTCAAACATCTCTGTGATGGGACATGGCAGGGTGGCTTCCGCACTGGCTGTAACCCCATTCTCATGTGTTCTAGGCTGCCTCTTCTTCCATTCTATGTCATCAATTTCTAATCAGTTTCTATATTCAAGATATATGTGAAGTCTTCTCTCCATTAATGTTCTATCCCTGTTCTCTTTGCTGTTTCGGGTTTGTGCCTCTTTAGTTCCCTTGCTGTCACTTTACAGGGGTGTCACTTTACAGGCAGAGGAGAGAGATACCTGCTTCACTATATGAACTGCAAACTCAAACTATGCTGTCTGCCTCCTTGGCCTGAAAAGGACCTTAGAGACCACTGAGTCTATTTGAAATAGGGAAAACAAAGTTAGAGTGGGTCTAGCAACTAGCCAAAGAGGAATGGCCCAGCAGGGACAATGGTGGAGTATATTACTCAGAGGACAGATGGGCTGGGATTGAAGTCCTGGCTCCAAAACTTATGACCCTTGAGAACTTGAGAGAATATTTAGCATCTCTGAGCCTCTTTTTCTCACCTATAAAATAGGAATAAAAATATAGACTTATCCCTCAAGCATCTGGAGAATTCTTCTCTTGTCTCTTATGTTGCTGCTTTGCTGAGCTTTAAATCTGTTTTGAAAAATAGACTTTTTTCTTATTTATGTTCTGGCTCCCATCAAGATGATGAACTCCTGGAAGAAAAGGACTGTGGCTTAGTCATCTTTATCCCCTCTATTAGGTTGGTGCAAAAGTAATTGCGACTTTTGCCACTTGAAAGTAATGGCAAAAACTGCAATTACTTTTGCACCAACCTAATAGAAAACCCGTGAAGTACCTCATACCAAGCAGGAAGTAACAGCTTGGAGATGGATAGACCTGGATGAAGTCTCAATGCCTCCAATGAACAGCTGTGCATCCTTGAGAAACGAATTAATTTGTTTGGGCCACTACTTCTTCACCTGCAGTGTGAGTCTCAAAGAAGATATACCAAACCCTGTACAAACCTAAGGGACTGTGAGAGGATGATTCATTGAGGACATGCTGATGATGAGACATGCTGAATGGCAGTACAGTGACATGGATCCCCCTCAGGAAGGATGGGTTATGACAGCAGAAACTCCAAGGATGTGCCAGAGGGAAATGGGCAGAGACAGGTAGTGGTGGGCACCCCAGGCAGTCCTGGCAGGATTGTGTGCCTGTAGGCTCATGTGGGATGTGGTAAACAGGTAAGCTGAGATGACAGGAATCTTTAGTGTAGCTGATTAGAAGGATGCTGGTGAGTGACGAGGATGAAGATGGGAGGAGAGCAAGTCTGGGTGCCAGATCAGGTGTTAAGTTTGAGAAATGTGAAGTTTGAAGTGGGGCTCCCATGCAGATGCTCCATCACACAGATGGAAGTGTGAAACTCATGCATGCAAACAAATCTTGGATATCTCTCATATTGAACTGATTGTTGGTCCCCAAGGAAAAGATGTGTTGCCTGAAAGGATGTGGAGATGGAAGATCAGAGAGCTGAAGACAGAGTTTCAGGGAAAAGAGATATCTTTTGAAGATTTAGACAAAAATTGTAGCCCATGGAAAGAGGAGAGTGCTTCAAGATATAGCAGAGACCAGGAGAGAACTATGCCCAGGAGCCTGTGAGTTGGGAATTTTAAGAATGAATGTTAATTGCTGACTGGGTATTTGATGATATTAGAAAATTATTGTGAAATTTTTTTTGGTTGTGATAATGGTATTGTGTTTACATTTTGTAAAAAGTCCCAATCCTTTAGAAATATCTACAGAAGGATTTACAGATGAAATGATGTGATGCTTGGCATTTGTTTTAAAGTAAACTGCTGGGCTATCTATAAAAGACACACTTTAGGTTCAAAAATACAAATAGGGTTAAAATAAAAGGATGGAAAAAATATACCACATAAGTAATAACCAGCAGAGAGCTGGAATGTCTATACTATTAGCAGATAGAATAGACTTTAAGATGGGACTTACTTCTAGAGGCAAAGAAGGACATTCATAATGACGAAGGGGTCAGGCCATCATGAAGACATAAAAATTATAAAAACATGTGCATCTAACAACAGAGTCTCAAATACAAAGAAAAACTGACAGCATTGAAGGGAGAAATAGACAATTCAACAATAATAGTTGAAGACTTCAATACCCCACCTTTAATAATGGATAGAACTATAAGGCAGAAGATCAACAGGGAAATAGAAGATTTGAGCAATGTTCTAAACCAACTAGACCTAACAGATACCTATAGAATACCCAACAAAAGCAAAATATACATTCTTCTTAAGTATACATGGAACATTTTCCAGTTTAGACCATGGTATGCCATAAACCAAGTTTCAACAAACTTAAAATAGAAAATAGAAAAACAATAGAGAAAGTCAATGAAACTAAAAGTTGTTTCTTTAAAAAGATCAACAAAATTGGTAAGTCTTTACCTAGATTGACTAAGAAGAAAAGAGAGAAGTATCAAGTGACTAAAATCAGGAGTAAAAAGAAAATGTAACTATTGGTCTTACAGAAATAAATGGATTATAAGGGAATACTATGAACAACTGTATGCCAACAAACTAGATAACCTAGGTAAAACAAACAAATTCCTAGAAAGACACCAACTACAAAAACTGACTCAAGAGAAATGGAAATTTGAACAGACTTATAATGAGTAAAGAGATTGAATTAGTAATTAAACTTTCCACAAAAAAAATACCAGGGCCAGATGGCATCACTAGTGAATTCTACCAAATATTTAAAGAAAAATTAGTAACAATCACAAACTCTTAAAAATAGCAGCAGCAGAAGAAACACTTCCCAACACATTCTGTGAAGGCAGATACCATATTACCCAGATACCAAAACCAAAGACATCACAAGAACTAAAATTAAAGACTATATCCTTTATGAATATAGATGCAGAAATCCTCAGCAAAATACTAGTAAATCAAGTCCAGCAACATAAACAGAGGATTATATGCCATGATCAAGTAGCATTTATCCCAGGAATGCAAGGTTAGTTTAACATCTAATGATCTATCAATGCAATATATCATATCAATATTATGAATAACAAAACCCACATGATCACATCAGTAGGTACAGAAAAAGCACTTAAAATGCAACATGGTTTTATATTAAAATCACACAACAAACTAGGAATAGAAGATGTAGTGGGTTGAATGGTGCCCTCCTCCCCAATATGTCCACATTTCAGAACCTGTGAATGTGACCTTATTTGGAAAACAGGTCTTTGCAGATGTCGTTAAGGATCTAGAGACGAGATTATTCTAGTGGGCCTTAAATCTAATGACATGAGTCTTTACAAGAGAGAAAAGACATAAAGACACGGGGAAGAAGTTCATGAGAAGATGGAGGCAGAAACTGAGTGACGCAGCCACAAGCCAAGGAATACATAGTCACCAGGGGCCAGGAGAGGCAAAAAAGGATTCTCCTCCAGTGCCTTTGGAAGGAGCATAGCCCTACAACACTTTGATTTTTAAACCTTGGCTTTCAGAATTGTGAGATAATACATTTCTGTTATTTTAAGTCATGAATCTTATGGCTATTTGTTATGGCAGCTGTAAGAAACTAATACAGAGGGGAAATTTCCTCAACCTAATAAAGAACATCCACGAAAAATCCACAGCTAACATCATACTTAATGGTGAAAGACCGAATGCTTCCCCTCAAGATTATTTACAAAACAAGGATGTCTGCCCTCCTGCTTGTATTCAGCCTTGTCCTGTAGGGCCTAGCCAGAACAGAAACAAACTCATATAATAGAAACTCAACACAACTAGATTAAGAAAAATGAGAAATTTATTGACACTAGTAACTGAAAATATGAGAATCCAGGCATTACTGGACCTATTTTATTATCAGAAATATCTTGAGGCTTTGCTTCTTCTGTGTTGGGTTACTTTTCAGACAGGGTCTTCAAAAATTGCCACCAGTTGCTTCAGGTGTACATCCTACTGGCTAAACAATGCCAGCAGAAGACAGAGTACCCTTTTCCTGAAATCCTCAGCAGAGGTCCTGGAGCTGGTTCTCACTGACCCATCTGGTATTCCCAGCCCATTAGTGATCAGATCAGTAAGGCCAGGCCTCTTTTCGATTCCTTTATTGGTTGGCTAGATCTTATCACTACGAAGGGTTTGATTGGTGCTCTATTTCCTGAGAAATTCCCATTTGTTTTCATACATGGTGACGCTTTGACTGGGTTTATAAAAAATTGTGAGTCATATCCTGCCCACTTCCAACCCCTGAATTCTGTGAGTTTTCCTTTCATCTTTTGACTTGGACTATTGCAGAGAGGAACTTTGAGGCAAGCTCACTGTGTCCCCTCATAGCTGACTTGATTTCTTTGCTGGTTTGCCCATTGGAGTTTTTATTTCTTGAGTAAATTAGTCTGAGACCACAAATTGTAGCTTTGCAAATCTTATCTGCAGTTTCAGATCTTTCTTTATTTTAGTATATTGTCTTCTGTCTCTGTCCATTTTCTGCTGCTATAACAGAATACCACAGACCGGGTAGTTTATGAGACAAAAAGTTTATTTGGCTCATAAACTATTTGGCCTTGGTTCTGAAGGCTGGGAAGTCCAGAAGCATGGTGCCAGTGTCTAGTGAGAGTCATCCCATCACAAGGAAGGGAAAGAGAGTGTGAGAGTGTGCGAGACAGAGAGAGGAAATCAGGCTGAACTCATCATTTTTATCAAGAACCCACTCCTAAGATGATTAACCCACCTTCAAATAACAGCCTTAGTCCCTTCATGAGGGTGGTGTTTCCACGGCCTAATCATCTTTTAAAGGTCTCACCTTTCAACATTGTTTGTGGATTAAGTCCCAACACATAAACTTTTGGGAGACACATTCAAAGCATAGCATTTTCTATCATATCTTTGGCTATTTTTCTGCTTTATAAATTTTTTAAAAAAATAATTCAAGAACATCAAGAAAGTGCTTGTGGTATGTAATTGATCTATCCTCAATATAGAGATTATCTCTTTGATTTTTTAAGTTTTGCATATTTCTCTAAAGTTGTCTTCATGTCTTGATTCTGTATCTACTTCTTACTGTTTCTGTTTTAACTGTTTCTATAATAACACAGTTTGCATTTCCATAATTAATTTTATTGCTTTCTTTCATTTCTTTCCTGAGGTCTAATTTCTTATCCACTTCAGGTCTGCTTCGGTCTTTTTCAAAACCTATGTTCTTTTAATTTCCCTGGAAATTTAAAAGAAGGCTCTTGCCTCACACCCAAGATCAAGGTGGGAGGGAGATTGTATAAAGATCCAGGATGCCTGAGAACAGCACTGAACTATCTCATAAGCATTTATTTCTTCAGAAATTGCTGAGTCATTATTTTTGCACCTAAAGTTTGACTGATGGAAAAGATTAACTGTCTTAATAAATATTATATTTTTGATAAGTATTTCCAAAACATTATGATTATACACATCAGTTTTTTTTGTACATCAGATTAAATGACTGAGTGTCCTAGTCAGCTTGGGCTGCCATAACAAAATACCATAGCCTGAGTGGCTTAAACAACAGAAACATATTTCTTAGAGTTCTGGCGATTGGAAGTCCAAAACCAAGGTACCAGCAGGATTGGAATCTGGTGAGGGCTCTCTCCTTGGGTTACAGATAGCTGTCTTCTTGTTTTGTCTCCACATGGCCTTTTTGCAGTGCATATGGTTGGAGAGAAAGAGAGTGAGAGTGAGGGTAAGAGCGAGGGAGAGTGAGAGAGAGAAAGATAGAGAGAGAGAGTCTCTGTAGAGCCTCTTTTTAAAGGGAGCACTAATCCCATCATGAAGGTCTCAACCTCATGACCTCATCTAACCCCAATTACTCCCTAAAAGACCCATCTCCAGCTACCATCACATTGGGGATTAGGGCTTCAACATATGAATTTTTGGGGACATGAATCAGTCCATAGCACTGAGGCACCGTTAATTTTACCAGGTGACAATATGTAAATTGTATAGCAAATGTAAAATTACATTAGAGAATTTCTCCTGTGTTGCAAGAAACTAAGATCAGATTCTTTACCCTCCAACCATGTTGGCCCTCACCCAGAGAACGTACCCTCTCCAGGTCAGGTGAGTAAAGCAAATGCAAGGAATAATTCTGCCTCCTGCCTACTCATATGCAGCCAAGGGAAAGAGCCCCATCCTTGGAGAGAGTGAAGGGGTATGAGGCCCATCTGTTTAGACAGGTTGTGGCACACACCGATGGTGGGTACCTGTGGCCAGTCATCAGACTATACAGGAAGCATAATGCTGGCATCTGCTCAACTTCTGGGGAGGCCTCAGGTAGCTTACAATGGTAGGAGCAGTAGAGAGTGAGGAAGGAGGTGTTACACATTTTTAAACAACCAGATCTAAGGAGAAACCTCATTCACTATCATGAGGACAATGTCAAAGGGGATGATGCTAAACCATTCATGAGAAATTCACCCCCATGATCCAGCCACCTCCTGGCAGGCCCCACCTCCAACTTTGGGGATTACAGTTTGACATGAGATTTGGTGGGGACACAGATCCAAACCATATCAGGCATCATTTGTTGAAGACTTCTTTGTGCTCCATTTTCAAGGAGTTTTGTTGAAAAAGGAAAGAGAGACATGGAGTGGTAACTGGGGGGAAAAGTGGGGTTAGGAGAGGCTGTTTTTTTTTCTTTAATTAAAAGAAAATAGCATTTAAATAAACATTTTTTTCTTTAGAGACAGAGTCTTGCTCTGTTGTCCTGGCCGGAGTAGAGTGGTACAATCACAACTTACTGCAGCCTCAAACTCCCAGGCTCAAGTGATCCACCCACCTTAGCCTCCCTGGTAGCTAAGACTACAGGTGTGTACCACCACACCTGGCTAATTCAAATTTTTTCTAGAGATGGAATATCACTATGTTGCCAGGGTTGGTCTCAAACTCCTGGGCTCAAGCGATCCTCCTGCTTTGGCCTTCTGAAGTGCTAGGATTACAGGTATGAGCCACCACACTCGACTGATAGTATGATAGTTTATGATAGTTTTTTTTCTTTCTTATATATATATTTTAAGATAGGGTCTCCCTCCATCACCCAGATTGGAGTGCAATGTAGTGATCTCTGCTCACTGTAACCTCTGCCTTCCGGGCTCAAGCAATTCTCCTGCCTCAGCCTCCCAAGTAACTGGGACTACAGGTGCATACTACCACACCCGGCTAATTTTTGTATTTTTTGTGGAGACAGGGTTTGCCATGTTGCCCAAGTTGGTCTTGAACTCCTGAACTCAGGTGATCTGCCCGCCTTGGCCTCCTTACATGCTGGGATTACAGGTGTGAGGCACTGCCTGGCCTGATAGCATGTTTATATGCTGAAAGGGATGATTCTGTAGAAAGGTGAACATGATATAGGAGGCGGGGGGGATGGGTTGCTGAAGCCACATTCTTGAGTAGGTAAGGGAGGATCTAACCATGGAAGGTTGGCTGTAATTAGATGTTTGGTAGAAATCCCATACCCTTCAGGTCCCACTCTCTAGGAGGGGGTTGGTAAATCTTGGCAAAGAGCTCTCTGGCTTTGCCTATGAAAAGACTGGGTCTCTAGTGGCCCTGTGCTTCCACTGAAGGGCCTAGGACAGGCTGGGTAATCTCTCTGAATCTCAGTTTTTGTCTCTTTTGTAAAAGGCAGATGATCCCACCCACTCCACAGAATTGTAAGTATTAAACAAGGCAATGAAAACAGATCTCGCAGCTTGGAAAATAAAACGGATTTCATCATTGAGAGATAACTGTGTTTACCATTTCAGTGTATTTTTTGTAACAGTCTTTTTTCCAAATATATAAATACATACCTAAAATAATATCATTCTATAATATGCTTTTAGCGCTTAAATATACTAAGGACGATTTTCCATGTCATTAAATATTTTCTATAACATCATTTAAAATATGCAGATCATTCTAGTAAGTGGACTAATATTCTGTTTTAACCAATTCCTAGTGCAGACATCACACAAGTTATTCCTTACTATTTTCTTAACAGCACTGTTATGATCTTCCTTATGGCTTGACTTTTACATATACCCATGGTTATTTCCTTAGGGCAATTTCCTGACAATGGAATTTCAGCTGAGTTGCAGACAAGTTCTTTTGCCTTCCTGCAGATAGAGGAAGGAGCAGATTTTGGGTGATGGCACAGCCAGCCAGCATGAACAATGGTACCCAAAAGGTACTGATAAATGGGCTGCTGTCAACCTGGAAGCAGGACTCTGGGGGCCAAAGATAAGTTTCTAGATGTGGCCTATCCCCATCAACAAGTTAATTGCTGCCCTGGTTGAAGACATGAAGGCAAGCTTATCAAAGATGAGGAAGCTGTGAGGTTGAGAAGGATATGCTGAGTGACAGAATCAAGATGCAAGGAGACCCTGACTGGCAGGGAGGATGGGCTGAAACAAACAGGACAAATTGAAGGGGAAAATTGTAATGTCTTGAAAATGGTAACATTTCAAAAATTTAGAGCATACATGTGAGGGCTAGGGGAGACCTGGCAGGACACTAGGTGATTCAAAATAATAGAGATGTGGATGTTAAGTGGTTACCCTCAACACTCATGCGAAATACCCTACAGACTCAGGCAATATCAGTTTGAGTGTAGTGTCCTGACCATATGTTGTCAGTGGATGTTGACAAGCTGGAGCTCGACCCAAGAGAAGGTGATCAGGCTATTATATGATGTAGACCACAGCTGTTCAGTAGAAATGTGATGGAAACCTTTTGTGTGTGTGTGAGTGTGTGTGTGTGTGTGTGTATACAGCTGGCCCTCTCTGTCCATGGGTTCCACATCTATGGATTCAACCAACATATTCAAAAATGTTCACAAAAGGAAAATTGAGTGGTTGCATTTGTACTGAACATGTACAGACTTTTTCCCCCCTCATCATTAGTCCCTAAAAAATACAGCATAACAACTATTTACATAGCATTTGCTTTGTATTAGGTATCATATATAATCTAGAGATGATTCAAAGTATATGGGAGAATGTATGTATGTTACATACAAACACTATACCATTTTATATAAGGGATTTAAGCATCTATGGATTTTGGTATCCATGTGTGTGTTTAGGGTCCTGGACCCAATCCCCCACAGATACTGAGGTACAACTGACATACAGACGGTCCCTGACTTATAATGGTTCACCTCAGGACTTTTTGACCTGGCAATGGTGCAAAAGCAATACACTTTTATTTTTTCGAGACAAGGTCTCATTCTGTCGCCCAGGCTGGAGTGCAATGGCGTGATCTCAGCTTACTGCAACCTCAGCCCCCTGGGTTCAATCTATTCTCCTGCCTCAGCCTCCCGAATAGCTGGGATTACAGGCATGTGCCACCACTACTGGCTAATTTTTGTATTTTTAGTAGAGACAAGGGTTCGCCATGTTGGCAAGGCTGGTCTCAAACTCCTGGCCTCAAGTGACCCACCTGCTTCTGCCTCCCAAAGTGCTGGGATTACAAGCATAAATTACATGGGATTACATTCTACCAGCAATACATTTTTGGTAGAAACCATACTTAGAGAATCCATACAACCATTCTGTTTTTTACTTTCACTACAGTATTTAATAAATTACATAAAGTGGTCAAAACTTTATTATGAAATAGGCATTGTATTAGATGGTTTTGCCCAATGTAGGCTAAGGTAAGTGTTCTGGGCACATTTGTGGTTGGCTAGGCTAAGCTACAATGTTAGCTTATTAGGTTAGGTTAGATGTATGAAACGCATTTTTAAATTTACAATATTTTCAACTTATGATGGATTTATCAGAATGTAACCACATTGTAAGTCAAGGAGCATCTGTGTGTGTATATATATATATATATATGTGTGTGTGTGTGTGTGTGTGTGTGTGTGTGTATGTATCTATTTAT
>NW_016830182.1:177862-188175 GCF_001698545.2 Rhinopithecus bieti
ATAAATATATATAATTTCTAGTAGCCAATAATATATTTTGTTTTATTTTGTTTTGTGTGTTTTTTTTTTTTTTGAGACGGAGTCTGGCTCTGTTGCCTGGGCTGGAGTGCAGTGGCTGGATCTCGGCTCACTGCAAGCTCCGCCTCCCGGGTTTAAGCCATTCTCTTGCCTCAGCCTCCTGAGTAGCAGGGACTACAGGCACCCGCCACCTCGCCTGGCTAGTTTTTTTGTATTCTTTAGTAGAGACGGGGTTTCACCGTGTTAGCCAGGATGGTCTCGATCTCCTGACCTCGTGATCCGCCCGTCTCAGCCTTCCAAAGGGCTGGGATTACGGGCTTGAGCCACCGCGCCCGGCCTATTTTGTTTTGTTTTTAGACATGGAGTCTTGCTATGTTACTCAGTCTAGTCTTGAACCCCTGGGCTCAAGTAATCCTCCTGCCCAGTCTTCTGAGTAGCTGGGATTATAGGCACAAACCACTATGCCTAGTTGATAATATATTTTAGGTAACTCAAGATATCAAAAACATTATCATTTCAACATGTAGTCCATATAACCACATTATTAATAAGATATTACATTCTTTTTTCCCCCTAAGTACTAAGTCTTTGAAATTTAGTATATATTTTACACTTCCAGCGCATCTCAATTCAGATGCTTGATTTTTGATTAAACTGAAATAGATTCCTACCAAAATAATAAGTTGTGTTTAGTGAAAAAATATTTTATACAGCTTTATTTTTTAATTTAAGTTTTATTTATTTATTTATATTTTTGAGACAGAGTCTTGCTCTGTCACACAGGTGGTATGCAGTGATGCGATCTTGGCTCACTGCAAACACCGCCTCCCGGGTTCAAGCAATTCTTGTGCCTCAGCCTCCCAAGTAGCTAGGATTACAGACGCGTGCCACCGTGCCCGGCTACTTTTTGTATTTTTTAGTAGAGATGAGGTTTCACCTGGTTGGCCAGGCTTGTTCCAAACTCCTGGCCTCAAGTGATCCAACAGCCGTGGTCTCCCAAAGTGCTGGAATTACAGGTGTGAGCCACCACTCACTCCCAGCCTAATTTAAATTTTAAATAATTAAAATTAAATACAATAAAAGTTTTGTTTTCTTTGTTGCACTAGCAGCATTTCCAGTGCTCAGTATTCACATGTAGCCAGTGGCTAGCAATATTGGATACTGCAAACTTTGAACTGCAATTTGTATTTCAGCAAATTCTCCATATGGTTCCTCTGCCAGTTAAAGGTTGAGAAGCCCTGTTGGGAGTTCAGGCCATGATTTGGGGGAATGTCTGAAGAAACTGAGTATACATTGCAACCAAAAGGGAAAAAGCTCCAGGAAGCTATGATAACAATCTTCAGATAGTTAAAGGTCTGTTGTGTGCAAGGTGAGGAAGATGTTCCAAAGTGGAAGAGCCAGGACCACAGGCAGTGGTGGGGTGGGGGTAGGAGGAAGGGAACTGGACTTTAGGAAGCTTTCTTTAGTTAATTATCTCACTTAATCCTTGAAACAAAAGAACTGAACTTGGATCAAGTTCACATTTCACTTCTGCCAATCACTGTGCATCCTGAAGGAAGAATTAACCTCTCTGAGCCTTAGTTTACTATCTGTAAAACAGGAAAAATAATAATCTGCCTCCCAGGGGTAATGTACAGACTATGTGGGCAGGGACCATATTTGCTACATTTACTGCAGCATCTCTGGGCTTGGCACAGACCTGCCACAGAGTGAACCCTCAAGAACTATTTCTTTGTAAGGCCAGGCACAGTGGCTCATGCTTGTAATCCCAGCACTTTGGGAGGCTGAGGGGAGGATTACTTGAGCCCAGAAGTTTGAGACCAGCCTGGGCAACATGGGGAGACCTTAGCTTTACAAAAAAAAAAAAAAAAAAAATGATTGTGCATGGCAGTGTGAGCCTGTGGTCCCAGCTACTCGAAAGGCTGAGGTGACAGGATTGCTTGAGCCTAGGGGTTCAAGCTGCAGTGAGCCATGATTGTACCACTGCACTTTAGCCTGGGTACCAGTGGGAGACCCTGTCTCAAAAAGAAAAAAAAAGTCCAAAACACAAAAAATTGTTTATTTGTAAACTGGCACAGCTCTAATTTGAGAAGGGTGGCTATTACTGGTTCTAGCAGGCTTGTGATTTGAGGTGACAGTTTGTGTTTCTCAGGGCACACAAACCAACCCAGCCCACATGCTCCTTCTTCCTACTGAAAACCCGTTTTTTTTTAATTTACAGCTTCAAATTGATCTGGATCAATCTATCCTCAAACCTTTTCATCAGGTGAGCGAGAATAGAAGAGCAGGGAGGGGAGGTTGGGCTCCTCCACCTTCCCTTGCTCATCAAGTAGTGGTGGATCTCGGGCCATTTCCCCACTGTTGAAACAAATAGCACCAAAGCGGAGTACTGAGTCACTTGAAGGGGTGGGGAGGCTACTCTGGCCTATCAAAGTGTTTCTTTGCAAAAGACCCCACCACAGGCTCACCAAGCCACATTTGTGCTTCTGTCAAGTAAACAAAGAATATCTACTGCTCTCAGGCAGGCACTAACATTAGCCGAGTAAGGGCTCTTTGGGGACCAGGGAAAGGAGGTTTGCATTTGAAAATGAACCACTGTACGTGGATTTATAGTGCTGCTTTTCCGACGGAGAGGGGGAAATATTTTTCTCTGGGAGATTAGAATTTACTAGTGGATTCAAGTGTAACTTTGGAGAGTGGCGGAGGTATTAGATGTGGCAGTATCACAGTATTGTTTTATTGGCAATTAGATTTCAAACTGGCACGAATGTATGAAAATAAGTCTCAATTATGGGCCTGTGAAGTTTCTCCACCATCTGTCAACAGTTTGCTCCTTATGCCACAACATGTGTACCTTTGGAGGGAAAATGATTTAATAGCCCAAGTGAAGAGGTATAGCTCACCAAATTGTATTGGAGTTTATAGCCAATGCCTGCATTTATGATTTCTGATGCAGGGAAAGCAAATTTAAGCTCACACCCATGCATGTGCATATACACGAGAGCGTGCATGCACACACACACACATCCCTTCCAGGGCCTCATAGACTCACAAACTGTCAGAGGATGAATACAACTTCAGAAGACGTGAGCCCAACTTTCCCACTTTGCAGTTGAAAAAAATCAAGCCCAGAGAGAGCAAAGGACGGTCCAAGTGACACTGTGTCATGGGGCAGAGCTGGAAATATAACCAACATGACACTTGGTGTTGGGGGCTGTGGTATGCTGGTAAGTGTGTAACAACAAGTTTTCTGGGAAAATTCAAGTCCTGATTTGTGGCGCTTGCCTATTTCCATGGTGTAAACATTCCCGCAGTGGTTGGTTTCATGCTACCAATGTGATGTCACTGAATGTGGAGTTTGGAAGAGATGTGTCTTTCACAGGCCAATATGAGCCAGTTCTACTATACCACTGGAAAGGGGAATGAGCTTGCTGTGTGGAAATGTGTGGTTTACTTGTCCTGCATCCATTTCCCCTTCTGGCAAGAATGCCCCGATTTTTCCACAGGGCATCAACTCCCACCCTATTCTTGGCCCATGAGTTTTGGGGATGATGATGCTATCGTCGGCTCTGAGGATGACGCATGACCCGGGACTGAACCATCAGTGTATTCCATCTCCCTGGACATTGATTGGTTCAGGGATGGGCTTGCGACTCATTTCAGCTCTGGGAGTCAGGCCCAGGATTTTAAATTATGAAGGAGTAGCCAGTTTGCCACCATAAAAGGAGTGGTTGTCTGAGAGTGAAGACAAACATAGAGGAAACCGAACTGGGAGATGGAGAGAATGGGCCCTGATAATATTGTTTGCTCTGGGATCTATCCCTGCTTATAAGAATCAATCAGTTCTCATGTTTCTTTTTTTTTTTTTTTTTGAGACCGTGTCTCACTCTGTTGCCCAGGCTGGAGTGCAGTGATGCGATCTCGGCTCACTGCAAGCTCCACCTCCCAGGTTCACGCCATTCTCCTGCCTCAGCCTCCAAAGTAGGTGGGACTACAGGCACCTGACACCACGCCAGACTAATTTTTTGTATTTTTAGTAGAGATGGGGTTTCGTCGTGTTAGCCAGGATGGTCTTGATCTCCTGACCACGTGATCCACCCAACTCAGCCTCCCAAAGTGCTGGGATTACAGGCGTGAGCCACTGTGTGCCCAGTTCCCATGTTTCTCTATCAAGTATGTCATTTTTAACAGAAAGGCTCCTAACTGATGAGTTTCTCTCTGGGAGTTATCCTAGAAAGTCTCTAGGGCCTTTGGGACCTGCTGTTTATTGAGAGTGTGAACTTTATAGGGCCATGGGCCTTGTCTGTCTCAAAGAATTCATGCTTTTACAGAACCTAGCACAATATCTGATGTGTAGGAGATGCTCAGTAAATATTTGTTGAATGTCTTGTATCTGGCAGCTTTTGCTATATTATGATGCAGTAACAAACAATTAAATGGCTTAAGACAATAAAAATTTATTTTTCACTACTCTCTTTTGTCATTTATGTTGGCTGCAACAGTGTTCCAGGTATGTTCATCCTAGGATTAAGCCTGGTAGAACGGCTCTCATTGAGGACATGATGTTCTCATGGCAGAGGTAAAAAGAACAGAGGCAGAATTTTGTGGCGGTTCCTAAAGTTTTGGCTTAGATAAAGTACTTGTCACACCTGTTCATGTTCCACCAACTAACACAAGTCATGTGGCAGGGAGGTATATTCTACACAGCGAAGCGCTGCAAGTCATAGATATGGGTAGGGATTTATAATCAATGCTCTTATAGGTTGGAGAGTGATAATGAAAAACAATATTGCAGGCAGATAAAGAGATAATGTGAGAATGCTTTGGATAGTACCTCGTGAAATTCAACATTTGAATATCAATTGATCCAGCCATGTTGCTTGTAGGTGTACAGCGCAGAGAGCCTCTTGCATATGAATGGACACCATGAGATGTGTACAAAAATGTTTACAGTAGCGTGTGAGTACAGCACAGAAACCTCAACAATGCAGACAACTCCAATGCCTGTAGGCAGGCCAATGGATATGTAAAATTAGGATACATTTACACAAAGGAATATTATACAGCAAATAAAGTGAACAAATCTCAGCTATCCAGAACAACGTGGTTGCATCTTAGAAACATAATATTGAGTAAAATAAGCATGCCTGCAGAAGGCTACATGTAGTATGAGTCTAATTTTATAATTCATTTATATGAGAAAACATTATGTACAAAACATAAAGGAATGATGTACATAAAATTCAAGATTTTGCTACTTTGGGTGGGGGAAGTCTGGGGATGGGGTAGGTGGATGCAATTTACTGGTGATGTTCTAGCTTTTAAGTTGGCTGCAGAGCTGAGGGGCAGTCATTTTAATATTACATATTTTAACTTATATGTGTTACATTCATTCTCTTCTCTACCAAATATTTCTAAAATGTAATTAGAAAGAATGCAAATAATAAAAACTAGGAAAGGAAATAATTTAAAAACAGACAAAAGTGATTATGGAAACAAGTTAGCTTATAAAAGCAGGATTCCTGGAAGCAAATTTAGCAAAATTCATTTTTGTGCACTGTCCAAAGATCGGGAATCTCAGGTGGTGGCACTGAGCATTCTAGGTCCTCTAGATAGGCCACATACAGTGGGCAGCTCAGATCACTGGGCCTCCCCACACTACAGAGAGGATCTACAGTCCCATTGGCCCCAATATCATACTTATTAAGCCACTTCAGGGGCTGAGATATCCGGAGAGGCCGTGATTGTAGGGATGAGTGCTCCAGGTCTACAAAGAGAGGGCCACCGCTGTGGATGGATATTGGCCATCAAGTTTATCCAAAAGTGTTCTGATTTAACTGTCACCAAGAGTTTGGTCCTCTCTGGGTGTCTGAAGAAGGGTTCAATTTGGCCTTGTAAAGTTGAAGAGGCCACAGTAAGATGGCAGGTGACATCCGCCTCCTCTCCCGACCCCCTCCATTCAGTGCTGACTACCCCCACAGAAGCTGCATTCTGCTGGAAGACTTCCTCCTCTGCTTTCCAATCTCGGGACACGAGGAGGAAGTTTCAGATGGGAGATTCTGGGTCTTTACTTGAATAACCCACAAGCGCCTGCCCCCAGGTGGCTCCCTGCTTTCCTGGGCTGAGCAAGGCACGTTACCGAGGAAAGCCTGTCCTTCTGTGGTAATACCAGGTAATTCCAGCCCAATTATTCTCTGAGTCTATTCCCTTGGACGGAGGGAGAGAGAAGGGGGCTGCAAGCGGGCTGGAGACGAGTCACAGCAGAAACCAGAGAGCAGCCGAAACCTCACTCTGAGAGAGGGGAGCTTCCTTGCTCACCTGTGGGGATCATGCAAAATCTATCCTCTGCTCTTTGCTGGGCAGGCATGCTTGCAGATCTGTACACTTTTAGGCTCATTTAGCTTATTTTAGTTTAGTTGCTTTTGGTTGCAAGTCACAGAAGCCCCTCAAAAAAGGGATTTTTTGTTTTTTTTGGTCTAATGTATTTATACCGAAGTAGGTCGAGCTTTAAGTGGAATTGGATTCAGGATTCAAAAAACGTCACAGAGCCCTCTTTCGCTCTTGACTCTTTGGCTCTGGTTCCTGGTGTTGGCGTCATTCTCAGGGGGCTTCTTCCCACTCCCATGTGCCAGGGTTCTCCCAGAATCTCCTGGGACTATATTAAAGTACAGCAGTCCAGCAGGAAAGAGAACTTCTTTGTTGCTGAATCCCCAACAGATGCCCTGAAATTCATTGTTTGGACTCACTTGGTCACGTGCCCCTGCCTAAGCCAATCACAGTGGCCAGGGAATTTGATGCACTGATTGGCAGAGCCAGGTCACATGATCTCCTCCAGAGTGGGTATAAGGGATGGAGTCAGCCTCTGTAGAACCTCATGGGTCCTTCAGTGGAAATTAAGGGGTAAGAGGAATAGGAAGGGGGATTGGAGGCTGAGAGGATAATCAACAAACAGTCATTCTTATATATTGATGCTTTAGTGAATGTGAGTCATTTGCAGCAGCTCTTTGCACCTTAAAGATAATGGTTCTTGTGCTATATTGGTGGTAAAGGCATTTTTTGCTTTGGTTGTTTGCCTTGTAGATCTGTGTTGATTTCTAAAACTTTAAAGAAAGTTTGCTTTTAACCGTGGACAATTTTGAACATACACAAAAGCAGAGAGTAGTATAATGACACCCTCTCCCTGCCTTACTCATCATCTGGTTTCAACCATTGTTATATGTTGACTTTTGACTTTCAGACGTTTCAAATTTGTACATAGTTCAATCTTGAGCTTTTCCATCGTGGTTTCTCCCACTGTTTATGTTTAGAAAGAACCTAGATAAATATTCAGCTTCATTTTCTCTGAGTTTTGTTTTTTTTTGATAAAATGTTACAAGGTGAAGCTCTGAAAGGATTTTTTTCTCAGGTATCCACTTTCCCGAACTCTGTGTATTGAATCATCCATCGTGTGCTCACTGGTTTGTGATGATGCAGCCTTGATTTGATACTAAGTTCTCGCATACACTAGCGCTTGTTTCTAGCTACATATTCTGCTTTTTTGACCTGTGTGTTCTTGCACTAACACTACTTTTAAAAATGTTGTAGATGTGTAAATAAGTTTCATAGCCAATATGCGTAGTTCTTTATCACGATGTTCCTTTCTTGAATATTTTTCTGCCCAATTTTATCTATTTGTTCTTCCAGATGAAGCTTAGAATCATCTTTCCAAGTTCTAAAGAAAATTCCCACAGGATTTTGATTAGAATTGGTTCAAGTCATGTGCTAAGTTGGAAAAATGAAATTTTCTCTATCGTCACTCTTCAAATCTAGAAATATGGCATGCCTCCCCATTTATTCGGCTCTTGTAAGTCCCTCTGTACAAATGGATGGTGTTGTTATCTCCTATGGGAGTCATTCCTGGGTTGTTTATATATTTTGCTGTGTTTATGGAGGAGAGATTTAAGATCTCTCATTTTATCTTCTTTGTTCGTTCTCAAAGTCTTTTTATTTTCATTAAGTCTGGGTTGTTGCGAGAGGTTTAGACCATGTTCTGAGAAGCCCAGCACCCCAACCTGCCCGAGTTTGTGTTTCCTGTAAAATGGGGGTCCTCTGAGCTCTCATGCACAGTGGAAAGAGCATGAGATTTGACATCAAGACAGACCCGAGCTTCAGTCCCTGCTATACTCTTTACTAGCTGTGTGTCCTTGGGCAAGTCAGTTTGCTTCTCAGAGTTCCATTTTCCTTACCTGCAAATGCGCATGGGTTGTTTTCTTCATTTTTCATCTTCTTTCTTATATTGTGTTTATTTCTAAATGTGTCTTTCTTCTCTAGGATAATCTAAGCTCCTTGGGAGCAGGGGCTATGCCTCCTCCATGGTTACACCTGGGGAAGATAATCACGTAACTGTGGAAGTTCAGTACCTCCAGGAAGTATTGCCAGCAGAGTCCAGCCAGTGGACACCATTTTAGTTCATTCAAAATAGAATCTATCTTGAGATAATCTAGAGTTCTTGCCAGGATTATGGTTTCTAAAGAAAACTTTGAAATACAGATAATAGTTGATAAGATTAAAATAGTTAAGGCTTATTGTGTTCTCAGCACGTACCAGGCACCAGGTAACCACATTTCAGGCATTATTTCATCAGACTCCACAATTCCCTGGCAATGAAGGTATGATCCCGTTTTAGCTCAAAGATGATAAGAAACTGAGATCACACAATAAGATGTGGTATGGCTGGGATTTGAATCAACTCAGTGCTCTGTACTGGAGCATCCTACTATTTTCCCTGTAGTAATCAAGTAGAGTGTCCTAACAGTGCCTCAGGCAAAAGAAGTAGCCAGAAATGCAGGTCTGTACCTGCCTTCCCTCTTGTCCTGTTTTTAGCACAGAAGTCAAATTAGAAAGCCATCGGTTAGTTGCTTTCCTCTCCTCCTTCCATTTTTAGCATCCCCAGAAGAAGGGCTGCCATCAGCACTTCTCATTCTTGTGTTAAACTCTTACCCAGTCTCTGCCACCCTGTGCTCTCTTTACAAGAGCAACAGCCTGGCATGGCTGTGGAGGAACACTGAGTGGCAAGAAGGGGTACAGAGTATGAAGGGAGCACAGAGAATAAAGGCAAAAGACTTGGACCTGGCAGGATGACAACGCGGAGAGAGCTCTGGCCATGGAGCCAGAGGTATCCACCACTTGATAGCTATGTGACTTGGTGCAATTCTCTTAGCAATCTCTGCCTCTGCCTCCTCACCCCATAGATGGCGACTGGATACCCCTGATGGGCTGGAGTGATGCTGGTAGTTTACTCTGGACCATGCAACTGAAGGCATGTGAAGGGTGGTGTCTTTGTTGTTATTCGCACGAAAAATGAAAGAGGAGAAGAAAATAAAAAGCAGGAGAAGGCTATTCCTAACCTCTCAAACTGACTTCTGAGCAGTAGAAGCACCAATACACCACTGGTTTTGCAGGGAACTGGAGTTAGAAGGAGGGTGACTAAATGGGTCTCACGTAGTTTCTAGGTTATACAGATTTCAGGGGCTACTTTCACTTTTTGTGATTTGGATTCATTATTTTTCAGGGATACACTGTGGTGGTATAATGTCAACAATAGGACCAATAGCTAACATTTATGCACTCTAACTATGGGCCAGGTATTATGTGTTTCAGATGGATTATCTAACTTGGTCCTTAGAACAGTCCTATGAAATAGGGACAATTGTTTCTCCCATTTTAGGAATAGAGAAACTAAGGCCAGAGGGTTTAAGTAGTTTAAATTTCCTAGGGTTATGGATCAAGAAAGAGGATTTATGCCAAAAGGCTGAAGAACTTAAAAACCCCTCAATGCCTAAGCCCCACCTCAGAACAATTAAATCAGAAGTTCTAGGGTAGGGTTCCAGGGCAGTATAGGTGAGCAGTGCCTGAGTGATGTAAGGTGTGGCTAGGCTGGAAAACTGAACCAGGCATCTCCCTGGTGGGCAGTTGAGGCCTGAAGGATAGAAGCAGAGGAGGGTGAATGTGAGTTTGTTTTGGTGTTGGCAGGGAAATGGCGGTAGCTGTTCTTGCTCAGGCACAGGTAGTGCTGAGGTCCCTCTGGAAGCTCCTGAGTATTGGGAGCAACATGATTTTTCTTTTTTTTTCTTTTCCTTTTTGTAGAGATGAATTGTCTTTATGTTGCCAGGCTGGTCTCAAACTCCTGGCCTAAAGTGATCCTCCTGCCTCGGCCTCCTGAGTAGCTGGGATTACAAGTGGCTAATAATGTGATTTTCCTCACTCACTCCCTTCCTTCCTTCCTTCCTTCCTTCCTTCCTTCCTTCCTTCCTTCC
>NW_016830182.1:189010-292558 GCF_001698545.2 Rhinopithecus bieti
TCTTTCTTTCTTTTCTTTCTTTCTTTCTCTCTCTCTTTCTTTCTTTCTTTCTTTCTTTCTTTCTTTCTTTCTTTCTTTCTTTCTTTCTTTCTTTCTTTCTTTCTTTCTTTCTTCTTTCTTTCTTTCTCTTTCCCCTTCCTTCCTTCCTTCCTTCCTTCCTTCCTTCCTTCCTTCCTTCCTTCCCTCCCTCCCTGCCCACCCCCCTTCCTTTCTTCCTTTCTTCTTTTGTCTTTTTTGTTTTTGAGACAGTGTCTCATTCTGTCGCCCAGGCTGGAGTGCAGTGGTGCGATTACAGCTCATTGCAGCCTTGACCTCCCGGGCTTAAGAGAACCCCCCACCTCAGCCACCCAAGTAGCTGAGACTACAGGTATTTGCCATCATGCCTAACTAATTTTTGTATTTTTTTATAGAGATGGTGTTTCGCCATGTTGAAACTCCCAGGCTCAAGTGATCTGCCCACTTTGGCTTCCCAAAGTGCTAGGATTACAGACGTGAGCCACAGCACCCAGCCTGATTTTTCTTTAAGGGAAAATAAAGACGACCAGCAGGCTGAGCCTCTGTGTGTGTGTGTGTGTACGCGCGCGCATGTGTGTGAGAGAGAGAGAGAGAGACAGAATGGGTATAGACGTGTGTGTGTGCATGCATGTGGTTGAGTATTTGTGTGCTCATATGTGTGCCCCACGTACTTGTATAAATTGTGTATGGATATATATATGTGTGTGAAAAAATGTGAGTGTATCTGTGTGTGTGTGTGATTGCATGAGAGTATGTACATGAGTATATGTGTGTGTTTGTGTGTGTGTGAGCGCATGTATGTGAACATGTGTATGTATATGTATTTGTGCATGGGTATGTATGGGCATGTGTATGTATATATAGTTATGGGTGTATATGTATACATGTGCATATGTTTTTGGCTATATATGTGCTCACGTGCATTTGTTCATGTGTGCATGCATGCGTATTGTGTATTTGCCAGCCTGAGTGCGTGTACATTTGTTTATGTATATGTGCTTGGGAGTGTGTGTGTGCACATGAGGGAGAATTTAAGAGTGTGGGGCTATGTGATTATGTGTGTACGTTGCATATGCATATTTGACTACATGTGGGCATGATGAGTGTGTATGGTTGTGTATATCTGTGTATGGGTGTAAGGATGACTGTGTGCATATGGCTATATAGCTGGGGAGGCATGTTTCTATGTGTGCGCATGGTTTTGTGTATGTGTGCATATGTGTCTGTGCACATTTGTGTGTGTTCACGAGAGAATGCATATGTAGGAGTGAAATTTCACGTGTGTGAGATTCTGTGGATGTGTGCGCATGTTGTGCATGTGGCTGCATATGTATGTGTGCATGGGTCTGTGTGAGTGTGAGAGAGTGTGTGTGTGTGTGTGTGTGCAGGCAGAGGGCCTGGGCTTTGGAGCGGGGGGACTTTCCTTCGCTCCTGACAGATGGTCCAGCAAATGAGGCTCCTCTGCCACCTGCCTGCTCACCCTCCCTAGGGCCTGCTTCCTCCCAGCAGTCCTGCTGGAGCCCCTGCGGCGCTTCCTCCCTCGCTCTCTCCCTCCCTAACATTTGCCCCCCTTGGCTGCTGTGTGGGGAACATGGGGTTAGGAAAGAGCTGGTCAGGGTGGTAGGCCTTGCCCCAGCTGGCTGTGGCAGGACTGGGAGGCTCAGAGTGTTATCTGTGTGTGTGTGTGTGTGTGTGTGTGTGTCTTGTTTCCACGGCAGGGAGGCAAAGTCTGGGCAGCCCTCACCAGCGCCTGGGCTCCATCCACAGGGTGGGCAGGCAGCCCAGGGTGGAAGGGCCTATGCTTTGCAGACAAAAATGCCAGATGGTGGGAATTTGGGGTGGAGAAGGGGGGCTCCCCGGCCTGGCTGCCAAAAGTTAGGAGGTTTCCAGGGCTCTGGAGAAGGGGCCTGGGGAGTTTGGAGTGTGCTGCTGTGGGCTGTGGGTTTTTTTTGGTGGTGGGGGGCATCATGTTTTTGCATATTTCAGGATATATTTCCCCTTTGGATGTCTATCAGCTTGTTAAAAAGTTGCATCATAAAAATTTAGCTGTTTTGATATAAGGAGAGTACATTTTCCTGTAAGAAAGCCAAAACATTTTTTTTTTAAACAGAAAATATTTATTGACAAGTTATTAAAGCAGCACCAAATAAGACAGACATTTAGACGGGGCGGTTGGATTGTGAGTCAACCTAGGGACATGGCCAGAGGCTGGGTTCCAGTTCTTTCAGGACTGGGTTTCACCTACTGCTGGTTGGTTTTCTGAGCTTTGCTCTCCCTCAGTCTCATGTCACAGTGTACGGAGTTTTCCCAGATGGATCCACTTGCAGTGATGCACTTTGCCATGTTCTGCTGTGGACAAGTGTTGCCATCTCTGCCCCTCCAACCCAGCCAGTGTGGGTCTCTATGGAGAAGCCCCAGCGCCTTTGCCACAGAGCCTTTGTCCCCACCAGGATGAACATGTGTGAGCAGCACAACTGTGGACAGAAACCAAAGGCTTTTTTTTTTTTTTTTTTTTTTTTGGCAAAGGGAAACAATGAGGAGAGGGATGATTTTATGTGAGCATGGTACTTCCTGGCCCTTCTCCCCTCCCAAATGCTGGCGTCTGCACAGGAGGGCGAGGTGCCTCAGAAGGAGCCGTGGAACAATGGGTGGGAGCAAGAAGCGGGTTGGAAACAGGTGGCAGTCTTCACAGCCTCAAAGAAACTGCCAGCTCACTGCCCCTGGCCTCATCCCCTGTGTCCAGGACGGTGTGGTTGTCACCAGGCTCAGAAAACCTCCATGCTTTCACATTGAATAAAGTCCAGATTCCCGGGACAAGGCAGTCCTGGCTGGAAATGTTGTCCACATCCCCACTGCACTCTCCCTTTGGTGGTCCATCTATCACTCTAACGTTTCTAGCTCACTCCAGGCTCTAAATGCCATTTGATTTTTTTAAAACAGAAAATATTTATTGACAAGCCATGAAAGCAGTGCCAAATAAAGCAGAAAATTAGATGGGTTGTCAGTCATGCTGTGTCCTCTGTCTAGGGTCTCCCTCTTGTTCCTCTTCCCGCCCACATCCCATCTCTCCTGGGCTCAGCTAAAATGTCATTTCCTCCTTTCCTCTTTATGCTCCTCTGACGTGTTCTGGATGAAAACAATCTCCTGTGACTCCTGACTGAAACAACTGCTTTCTCTTGATGAGATCAGTGGGGCTGCATTGAATCCACTCAGTCTCCCTGGCACTCAGCATAGGTCCTGGCACATGGGAGGGGCTCTGTTTGCTGAATGAATAAATAAAAACTCAAGTACTAGCTTCTTTTGGGAACTGGTAGCACCAGGTATAGATATGATGCTTCTCAGCTTGAAAACAAATGCTGATCTGCCTATACCCTTATTGTCATAATCATCACGATCATTGTTGTTATTAGGTATGCATGAGTCTTTGTGGGTATGGGAACCTGCCTGTGAGATAACACTGACCCATTTAGTAGGCATGGGATCTTCCCATAAAAAGAGCATAGACAAGCTTCACTCAGGAAATAAGAGATACTGAACCTGAAGACTTTAGCCATTATCCCACCCCACATTTTTGTCTTCTGCCACTTTCTATGTTAAAGATGACCTTCATCAACACCATCTTGCATGTGGCCTCTCATCCAACTTTTTTTATTATCAGCTTTGCTTTTGCCTTCTAATGCTTTTCTGGTTGAATGCATTATCCCTGTGGGAACAACAGATAGAGCAACAATTCTGGACTGAGCATGTGCTGGGTGCTGAGGATGGAGAGAAAGAAGGAGTGGGACCCTTCCAGCCAGAAATCACATTCTAGAAGAAGAGACATGTGTAAACAGATGCTTCTAGAGCTCTGCCAGTGCTTCAGCAGCAATAGGAACAGACTTGCTATTGAAGCACCAGGGAGAGACCACCACACCAGAAAACTCCTACTCGTCCTCTCAGGTCCAACTCAAATATCCCTTACTCTATAAAGCCTTCTTTGATTCCCCCAAAAGCAAGAGAGCAGGAGGGGCTTTAGATGGAGTGAATGACATGTGCAAAAGCATGGGGCCTGAGAGAACCTCATGTATCTGGGTTATGGGGAGTGGTTTGATGTGGCTGGTAAGTATTTGGTGGGTGCAAGCCCCAAGCCTTGGTGGCTGACACGTGATGTTGGGTCTGCAGGTGGACAGAAGTCAAGAATTGAGGTTTGGAAACTCCCACCTAGATTTCAGAGGATGTATGGAAATGCCTGGATGTCCAGGCAGGAGTTTTCTGCAGGGGTGGAGCCCACATGAAGAATCTCTGCTAGGGTGTGTGGAAATGAAGTGTGGGTTCAGAGCCCCCACACAGAGCCCCCACCGGGACACTGCCTAGTGGAGTTGTGAGAAGAGGGCTACCATCCTCCAGACCCCAGAATGATAGATCCAATGACAGCTTATACCGTGTGCCTGGAAAAGCTGCAGATACTCAATGCCAGCTTGTGAAGGCAGCTGGGAGGGAGGGCTATACCCTGCAAAGCCACAGGGACAGAGCTGCCCAAGGTCATGGGAGCCCACCTCTTGCATTGGTGTGACCTGGATATGAGACATGGAATCAAAGGATATGATTTCAGAGCTTTAAGATTTGACTGCCCTACTGGATTTCAGACTTGCATGGGCCCAAAGCCCCTTTGTTTGGCCAATTTCTCCCATTTGGATCAAGTGTATTTACCCAATGCCCATACTAATGCCCAATGCCATTGTATCTAGGACATAACCAACTTGCTTTTGGTTTTACAGGCTCATAGGCAGAAGGGAGTTGCCTTGTCTCAGGTAAGACTTTGTTCTTGGACTTTTGGGTTAATGCTGGAATGAGTTAAGGCTTTGGGGGACTGTTGGGAAGGCATGATTGTGTTTTGAAATGTGAGGATATGACATTTGGGAGGGGCCAGGGTGGAATGATACAGTTTGGCTGTGTCCCCACCCAAATCTTATCTTGAATTGTAGTTCCCATAATTCCCACGTGTCATGGGAAGGACCCAGTTGGAGGTAATTGAATCATGGGGCGGTTACCACCATGCTGCTGTTCTTGTGATAATGAGTGAGTTCTCATGAGATCTGATGGTTTTATAAGGGGCTTTTCCCTCTTTGCTTAGCACTTCTCTTTCCTGCCATCATGTGAAGAAGGATGTGTTTGCTTCCCCTTCCACCATGATTGTAAGTTTCCTGAGGCTTCCCCAGCCATGCAGAACTGTGAGTCAATTAAACCTCTTTCCTTTATAAATTACCTAGTCTTGGACAGTTCTTTATAGCAGTGTGAGAATGGACTAACACAGTGGGTGAGTGTGGGGGCATAATGGGAGATGAGGCTTGTAGACAGATGGGTTAATGTCACGAAGAACCCCGAATGCCATATTAAGAAGCTTAAATTTAATCCTCTCATAAAGCATTGGGGGCCACCGCAGCACTTTACATATATCTGCATTTTAAAAAGACTTCTCTGAGTCAGTGTGGAGGACTGGACTGAGCAGAGGTGGAGAGCAGGGACTCAAAGGGAGGTTGGGCTGATGAATTTGGTGACCATCTGGATGTGAGGAAAGGGGAGTGCATCTCTTAGGATGTGTTCAGGTGCAAGACACAGAAGACTTGACTGATGGGGGCTTACAGACATAGGGGTCATGTTCTGATGTGACAAACATCTGAGAACAGGTGGCTGTAGGCAGCAGTTCAGTGGCTGAGTACTGTCAGAGTCTGTTTCTGATGTCTTTTCAACCGTGTCATTGACTTCACAAGATAGCTACTAGGGTTCCAAACATCTCCTCTATATCCCAGGCAGGAAGAAGAGGAAGGGAGTGCCAGTCCGTCAGTTCCTTGTATCAAAGAGCCAACTAAATGCTCCGGCTTATCTTTGGCAGACTTTTACTTCGGCCTTTTTGGCCAGACCTGGGTCATGTGGCCTCTCCTAACTGCAAGGAAGGCAGGGAATGTGAGCAATGGGATTGTTGTGATTGGTTCAGACCAGTTGCAATCCATTTCCTTGGGCTGGACACAGTGCCATGCCAAAGCAAATCAGGGCTGTGGTAGCTGGGAAGAGGTGGGGAATGGATCTAACAGTGGGGAATGGATGCTGGGAGGGCATCTGACAGTGTTGGCCACCAGCAGTGAGAACACAAGATCAAAGATGATTCCAGATGCTGGCCCTGCTGGCTGGGGATGGCATTCAGCTACATGTTGGGGGAAGGAGTAGATGCTGGTAGTGGAGAGGGTGGCTTCAGTCTTGCATATGTAACCTACATGTCACCTTGGATCACTCTACCTGTTAAGATCTGGAGAAGATTTCCTTGAGCCCAAGCTTCCTTGAAACTTGAATGGATTTGTAAAAGCAAATGCGACACCAAGAGTTTAGAGAATTCCTGGGTGGCTCATGGTTACCTGGCTCTAAGCTTCTGTTGAATTAGTTCAGGTTAGTGATGACTTAGGGTACCCTCATGTATATTTTGTCCACAAATATGGGGAACCTGATGTAGATTAGCTCTTTCTCTTATTACTCCTCCCCTTCACACACACCCCGTTTTCTCAAGGCATGTGTGTGCATAGATGCCTTCACTGATGGGGTGTGAAGAAGTGATTTATATTGCAAAAATACACACAACTTGAATTTAAGATTAGACATTTCTTTCTTTTCTTAAAATGAATCTCAACTCTTTCTATGACTTGGGTTCTAAACTTCCACCATGTTCCACTCTTCTCTCTTTACTCATTCTCTCTCTCTCAATACCCCAATCCTTCTCATCTCTTGGGAAGAACACATGCCATCTCCAGCTGATAGTTCCTGGATTTGCCCTATGGCCTTACGTGGTTTAGGGTGGGCATCTGCCCTGATTGGTTGGTGCTCGTGCCGTACTTTGTTATCAGCTAGTTTGAATATTGCCCTGACTTAGCTCAAAGCTCAGTTCTGTGCCTCCCACCACACACAAAGGGCTTATTATTCTGCAATTACTGCTGGTTTGGGCCCACGTGATTAATACTGCCTCTGCCTCCCCAGGCTCTGTCTGACAGTTTAGGGAGAAGGGTCTCTCATGTCCTGTTAGGCATGGATGTGTTGAGTTTGGGAAGACCCCAAAAGTTACATCACCTACTTCTCCTTTACCCAATTGCTCCTATGAGTAACTACCCAGGACATGACTGCAGTGCTGAGAAATGATGTCTTCCCCTGGGTCCCACCCTCTGTGGCTGATGAACTGGAAGTAGCTGGAAGCAAGCTCGCTCCTCAGATGAGAATGGGGGTAGGGAGGAGCCCAACAAATCTTTCAGTGGAAAATGCAAAGATCAAATGGTATTAATTTATCTGCACAACTCATTGGGCTTAAAAGCACAGCCTGAAATGACTTCTTGATTGAGAGAAGATGCTTCATTAATCTTAACCCTCTCATTTGAAAGTGTGGAGAATGGAGACTAATGGCTGACATTCCAGCATCTCACATCAGGACATAAACCTGCAGACACTGAACTGAAATTACAGAGAAGTCACAAGAAGGAGAGGAAGAGCAAGTGGGACAGGTTGATGCAAGGGGACTGAGGGTCCTGATGGGTGGTGGTGTTGGGAAGGGGGGTGTGTTCGAGCTAGAAATATTATCTATTGATTTAATATCATAAACCATGCTGGAGACAGTCCTTTGGGTCCTGAGAGTGAGGTCGCTGGCCTGGGAGTCAGGAGTCCTAGACTTGAGTCTGGTTCCTTCATTGCCTGCTAGGTGACTTGAGCAGGTTGGAGCCTCTCTGGGCCTTGGGTTTTATTCCTATAAAATTCAGGGAGAGAGTGTGTGGGGAGGTGCCTGATGGTTTTCAGGTCCCTCTCAGTGTTAGGATGCTTGACTCTATTGACCAACGGTGACAGATGGCAGCTGGGTTTGGCACTGTAGCCTGGGGTTTAAGGCAATGCCTCTGCCTTATGCAGCAAACTCATCTGCTCATGAGATCAAATGTGAGAAGAGAGCTACATGAAGGTGTCAGAAGGTCAACATGCCAAAGGAGTGTCACATGAGGGTAGTACTCTAGTCGGGGGTCGGGGGAAGGGAGACTTCTTTGCAGTTGGGTGTAGAAAGAATCATAGATGGCTTCATGGAAGAAGAGGGCCTTATGTCACAGGTCAGGCTTTGAAAGGCAGAGAGGATAGAGGTGGAAAGCTTCTACTTCCAAATGGGATCAGGTATTTATCTTGGGGCCCATGAAAAACCGTGATTTCTGGGATGAGGGAAAAGAAAAGATCAGCCATGGTGAGATCAGCTGGAAGGCAAACTCAAGTAGCCTCTGAGCAACACCAAACCTTGTTTCATGATGCCTGAGATCCCACCATCAGACAACCATTTCTGATGACTTAAAGGATTTTTTTTCTCGTTGTTTACCCACATGGTGACATTGGGCCTGTGATGAGGCTACTCTGAACATCAGGTTTACATCAATAAAATTAGAACAATAGCATAGATAGGTAGGTAGGGTAGGTAGCTGGGATTAAATGATGTAAGCATTTAAATGCATAGCACAGTGCCTAGAATGTGATAAGACCTCACTAAACATTAACTGCTGTCATAGGGTTATGACATCATTATTGAGAACTTACTGTCCCAAGCACTGTGCTTTACATTTGAATAATAAGTAATGCATTTTAATAATAACTCTATAAGGAAAGCATTATCATCATCTCTATTTTATAGAAGCCCGGGGCACAGAGAGGTTAACTAACTTGCTGAAGGCGACACAGGTAGTGAATGGTGGAGTTACAATTTGACCCCAGGCACTTATACTCTTAACCACCCTGCTACCACTTCTCTTAATATTAGTATGATTAGTTAGTTTTCAGAAATAAGGCTGCAGGTCCTACTGACTGCTGGAAGGAGAGAAGTGAGTAGAAAATCATTTCCCAGTGTTTGGTCGACCCAAGAAACCTGGGAGGCATAGTGAACCCTGGGAGCAGGAATACCATAAGCCTGCCCTAGCAGGAATTTATGATATGGGTGTGAGGTCAGGCAAGTTCTGGTAACCGGCTCTCTTCCTGGTTTGCAGGCAACTGTTTTCTTGTCATGACCTCACATGGCAGAGAGCAGAAAAAGAGTAAAAGCAGGGTCTCTCCTGTTTCTTGTTATGAGGGCACTAATGCCATCTTGAGGGCATTAGTGACCTAATTACCTTCCAAAGGCCCCATCTCCAAATACCATTACACTGGGGACCAGAGTTTCAACATACGTTATTTTAGGGGGGAGACACAAACATTTAGTTCATGGCATGAGAAGACCTGTTTGACTTTAACAGTGTTTCCCAACTTGCATGACCAGAGAATTTTTTTTTCACCAAGCACCTTGTAACCTCCCAGGGAGCATTATTCTGTGGTCCACACTGTGAGAAATCATGATCTAACCCTACCTTGCAGTTTATAGCTGAGTTATCTGAGGCCCAAAGAGGGAAGGGAGTAGCTGAACCCATTCTTGGCAGAGCAGGAATTAGGACACATGTCCCATCCGCTCCTGATAAATGTGTTTTCCAACCACTATACTCCTCCCCCTCCTCATCTGTGATCTGCAGAAAATAATATTGACTCCATAAGAGCTAATGTAACATGTGTGAATATCCTGAGTAAGCTGAAGAGGATTATACAAATACACGGAATGATTTATTCTGACAGTGGAAGCGGTGGGGGCACCAAACAGAAGGACCAGGGAGCTCACTTTTGGGGGGAACCTGCATCCACCCTGAAGGGGGAATGTGACCAGAATTTGTTCAACCTACTGAGTTTCCTGAAAGGAGACTCTTATGCCCCCACCCCAGCAAACTCAGTGTTGATCTAAAATATTAGCCTAGAGGAAAGTTGGCTTGAAGAGGGGCAGCATCCATCTTGGAATGTCCTTATCTCATTTCCATAGTCACCGGAGACAGCTGGAAAGATAACCAGATGTTCAAACATCTCTTCCTTGCTCTCGCTCACTTGCTCGCTCGCTCTATCTTTTTTTGTAAATTGAATTTAAAGGACCCGTTTCTTAGCAACAGCAGCAGTCAGTGGTTACGAAGTCCTCCTTGGCCATTTCAATGCCCAGGGTTTCAGTAAGCAGATGAACCTCTCACTACCAGCTGGGGACTGGGGAGAGATAGCAGGGCCATGATGAAAGTCAGCAATCTAGTGTTCCATTTGTGTGTGTGTGTGTGTGTGTGTGGGGGGGGGTGTTCCCAAAGGACCTAACATGAGGGCAGTAGGGCCCTTAGAGCCATCTTTGGCTCTGGGGTGCATGATGATGACAGCTGGACTTCCCTGGGCTTAAGGCTGAGTGTGGCTGCTCCAGCTCTGTTCTGGGGAAGCTGTTATCATGGATGGTGGGCTTTGTGACAAAAGCGCTAGATGAAACCTCAGGAAACTCAGGTCTGGTCTCAGCTTGTAGTCTTACCTTAGATGAGTCATCAAACTTACCTGAGCCTCAGCTTCTGCACCTGACAGGAAGGTCGTAACACCCACTTGGCCACGCTGAGGGACAGAAGAGGTCAGGGCATGTGGAAATTCCTCAAAAGGCGCAAGGAACGATGACGATGTCAGGGGTTAGACATCTCTTTTCTCTGGCCTGGAACGCTTACTCCTCCCTCCCCTAGAGGAAGTGAAATTAGATCCTGGAAGCACTAGGATGTCTCTAGGCTTGTGGGCAAAAATTATGGGAAAGAGGGGTCCTACCTGGGAAAGGAGAGGAGACAGCCTCTCTGTACAGATATGGGGTCATAGCAGTGAAGGTGCTTTGAAGACACAGAAGGACAGAATATTGGATGTTAAGGACCCTTAAGGCCTTTTATTCTAAAGTATCTTAATGCTTAAATCCTTGACTACTGAGGTTGAAAACCAGTGGTCCACAGGTCAGATATGGCTCCACAGTGTTTTGTAATTTCTCTAATTAGTTACTAACAGTTACAAATTAGCAGACTGCACATAAAAATCACGATTTCCAGTTCCTTTGAATAATCAGAAGGAGTGATTTGCACATCGTTCATCTAGAGCTGAGCAGAGGCTGCTCCATTTCGACGGGACAAACACTCTCTGGTTTGTCATTGTCCCCACCATTTCCAGCTGCCTTCTAACTGGGCCTCTTTGCTCACCTCGTACCAACCTGATTCTTATGGACATCTGAGTTTGAAATCCCTGCTTTACTGGACATCTGAAAAATGGGGATGTTAAGAAAATCTACCCAAAGTAGTTACGAGTAAGTTGAAATAAAGTTATTTTCCTGGCACATAGAAGGGTTTGAAAAATATTGGTTTTCATACCCCTTTTAAAGCTTTCAAGACTTTGAGTCATTTGTATTAGTTGGTCAATCATAGGGGCCTAGAATGAGTCTTTCTAAAGGACAATCTTTGTTTAAGCACAAATTCCTTCTGCAATTCATTCATTCATGTAGGCATTACTATACCAGGGACTGTCTCCAAAAGGTGCAAGTTTAAGGCTTGGCTACTTATGATGTGGATGACCTCAGGCAAACCTTTGACATCTGAGTTTCCCCATCTGAGTTTCATTATTTCATTGATTAATTCATGCATGCAGACATGCATTGATTTATTTGTGTGCTAGGCATCATGATACTAGGTGGTGAGGCTTCAGTGATGCATAAGACACAGCTAAAAGAAAGTCTTGGTCCTGTTTCCTAGAGCAGAGGCTGAGGTAGGTATTTGGATGCATGTGAATCATAGAGGGAGTGGTATTAGGAAAAGCCTTTAATGAAAGGAGTAAAACAGGAGAGTGAAGGAGGAAAAGTCAATGTGAAGTCTTGCCTAGGTCTGATCCATGAGGATAATGGAGCCCTGAATTGTAACTCAGACTGCAGCCCTCTCTTATCCATTGGGAAGAGGAGTAACGTTTTATACTTCTATGTCAATCAGGCACTGCCTGTGGACTGTATTCTCTGGGAAGAGTTGTATAACCTCTGAGCAAAGCAACACCTCCCGTCAACTAAGGAAGAGCTGCTGGAGAAAGGGGGCAGCTGCGAGCTATTAGTAACCAACACTCACAGCAGTTGGAAGATGGGTGCCCTGCTTGTAAAAGAGGATCTCTGCAACGCACCAACAACATGTAGTACAACCCGCCACGTGCACCTCTCAGGTTCTTTTGTTTCTCACATTCAGTTCACTCCACCTGGTCTCAGCTTCTCTCGAATTCTGTGGTTACACTTCTGAGGAAACCTACAAGAGGAGAATTAGTGGGGTGAACTATATCTATTGCTGTAGTTGCTCTCAAGGCCGATATTGATCATCAATATCATCTTCCTCTACTACCTGCTTTAGATTTTTCATATACTTGGCTAGCACTTCTGCTGGGCTGGGTGGCTTGCCTAGTGGGGTGACCTAGTCAATCACCTCTAAGGGGCCTGTGCACCTGGTTACTAGGTCATGGTTGGTTATGTATAGATAACATTGGGCACAGGAGTACCAAGGGACAATCCAGTGGATGTGGATCACTTGAATTCCAAACACATTTCTCCATGGTCTCATGTGGCAGCAAGCCACACTTCCTCATGATGTTCAGGGTCAACAACCTCTGACACTATGGCAACCCTTCCTGTGTCTACTGATTTGCTAACCCAAGAAGCAGTGGTAGTAGCTAGATCAATCTTGTTGAGAAGTCTATGCTGTTGAATTTGTGCATAACTCAATCTCTGCCGTCATGATTATTTTGTTTATGGGCTCATTGTGCAAGACAACAGTGGCCAAGAACTGAGACTGGCTAATATTGCCAGGCTAAGTCATCTTGTCTAGTCTTTCACAGTGGATGCTCTCTCGTGTGTGTTAACATACAATACGGAGATAAATGTGTCCATTCCCACGGCCCATTCACACACCTCTACCTAAGACTTCCTTGTTCCTGATCTCCAGCCTTGTTCATTTCAGACTCTTGACTTATAGGCTATACCATTTGCCACTTCCCACTAGTCTATGTATATTCCTACCTCAGGCCACTTTTCTCTCTGCACAAAGTGGATGACCAGGTGACCAGGTACATTGTCTGAAGCTCTTCCCATTTCAAGAATTTCCTCTCCCTACTGTCTTTCAGATAACTAGGTGCATTGTCTGCCTTTCAGAGCCCCCATGAGTGGGGCTGGAGTGCAGCAATTTCCATTTTCAGCTTGTGCCAACATCTAGGATCAAAACTTGAACTTTTCCTTTCTCCGTTGGCTGGTCGTGGGGACCCTCCATAGTACCATATGTGAGCTGAGGAAGACATCGACACAAATGTTTTTGGTGACATGGAGTATGAGCCACCTGTTTGTTCAGCTACTTCTTCCCTCTGCATTTGTCTGAACTTGATCCTGGATCTTCCACTTCTATGTTCGATGGATTGTTGGCTTTTTGACTTAGCAGTGGGGCTGACAGTACCCAGCTCATGAGGGGCAGTTCTGGTCTCATAGTTACCTGGTGTCCCATGATCAAATACTCTTGTCTCTACCAGAGTCTTTTCCAGCAGCATGCTAGAAGCTGTTTTTGGAACTGTGTGTACATCTCTGCGGCAGATGGCATGGTTTTGTTCTAGAATCCTATAGGTCCACCTGTGACTCTGCTGTTAGGACTTGCAGAGATTCTACATGATGTTTTTTTTTCTACCACAAATACCTCTGATACTATGGAGTCTACTGGGTCATATGGCCTGATAGAATTTGGCTCTGTGTCCCCACCCAAATCTCATCTTAAATTGTAATCCTCATGCATCAAGGGAGAGACCTGTAATCCCCAAGCATCAGCAGAAGGAGGTGATTGGATCATGGGGGAAGTTTCTCCCATGCTTTTCTCATGATAGTGGGTTAGGTCTCACAACATGATGGTTTTCTAAGTGTTTGGAAGTTCTTCCTTAACTCTCTCACCTGCTGCCCTGTAAGACATGTCTGCTTCCCTTTCCACCATGATTGTAAGTTTCCTGAGGCTTCCCCAGCCTTGCAGAACTCTGAGTCAATTAAATACCTTTTCTTTATAAATTACCCAGTCTCAGGCAGTTCTTTAGAGCAGCGTGAGATTGAAATAATACATGGTCCAAGTAGAAATGCTGCTTGTATCACAGCAGTTGCAGTATGAGGCAACTGAATCTGTTGCCTAGTACTTTCTTACTCTGGGCCTCACCCAAAACTAGCAGCCTCTTGAAACACTGGGCAAACAGGTTGGAGCAATATTCCCAAGTGTGAAATATGCTACCTCTGATGTATTGTGCTTCTTTCTTAGTGGTAGAAGGTGGGCACACTAACTTGTTCTTGGTTTTGGTTGGAGGGGTTCTCAGCATCCCCAAGACCTTGAGACCTCTAAAAACAATAACTGGCAGGTTTCTGGCTCTTTGTAGGATTGACCTCCTGCTTCTGTGAGTACTTGTGTCTCACTTGTTACTCCTTACTCAGAAAGGCCTGATTTATGTGATGTCATCAGGGGTGCCATCAGCATGACCTTTGTGATGCTCTGTGGAATGTCCAGATGGCCCAAGCCCCTCTGGATATATTATGACAGAATCAAGGAGAATTAACAGACCCCCGGGGCAGCACTGAGTGAATACTGCTGTTCATCCCATAGGTACGAATGTGAACTGTTTTAGATATTTCCTTCTGCTGGACACGGAAAAGAAAGCATTTGCCAGATCAATAGCTGCATACCACTTACCTCCAACTATGTTAAGTTGCTCTGGGTAATTCCCACATCCAGCTCAGAAGCTGCACATGGGTTACTAATTGGTTAAGTTTGTCATAGTTCATTGTCATCTGCCATGACAGGGGCCAGGCTAGTGTATTAAGTGGGACATATGATCTGGACCATCTCCTCTGCATTTTTTTGTTTTTGTTTTTGAGACAGAGTCTTGTTCTGTTGCCCAGGCTGGAGCACGGTGGTGTGATCTTGGCTCACTGCAACCCCTGCCTCCTGGGTTCAAATTATTCTCCTTCCTCAGCCTCCTGAGTAGCTGGGGTTACAGGCGTGTGCCACTATGCCTGGGTAATTTTTATATTTTTAGTAGAGATGGGGTTTCACCATATTGGCCCCACTGGTCTCGAACTCCTGACCTCAGGTAATCTGCCTCCCAAAGTGTTGGGATTACAAGCATGAGCCACCGTGCTCGGCTTCCTCTGCATTTTTTGTCTTTGAGGTGACACTAATCTCTGCCATTCCCCTAAGAAGTGATAATGTTTTTGGTTTACCCTCTTGGCCCGGGGATAGGGGCATCTTCAGAGGCTTCCACTTGACCTTTTGTAGTACAGGAGCTCCTAATCTACTGGTCAAGAAACTATGGTGATGTTCTGCCAACTGGTAAGTATATATGTTGCAATCATATATTCTGGAACTGGAAGTGATCTTGCAGTTCTTGGGCCAGGACTCCATTTTTTACCTGACCCCATATGCCTCTACTACCATGGAGGAACTATGATGGGGTTTTGGGTCTCAGTGTCTCAGTACCAGTTTACATCCTGTATCTAACATCCCTCAGAAGGTGTGGATTTTTCATTTCCCCATTGTAATTACCCTTTCTCTTCAGTTAATGGCCATAGATCCAATTGGGAAATAACTAGCATACATATTCACTGTGGCATCGCAGAGGTCTTTCTTATGGGGACCTAGCCTCCTTTTCAGTTGATGGATTCAGGATGTGAGAAGTGGTTTAGATCTGGAAACTGGACATGGGACCATGACTTTCCAATGGGGTTTCTAATCTCAGTCTCCTGCTTATCCATTCTTGAACTCTTTTGATTCTCTATATTAAATGATACCCTGGTTGGAAACTGAGAATGTCGTTTTATTAGCTATTTTCATCAATTAGAGGTTAGCAAGCAACTTCTGTAAAGGGCCAGATAGTAAATATTTTAGGCTTTACAGGTCATAGAATCACTTTTGCAATTACTCAACTCTGTCATTGTAGTACAAAAGCGGCCATAGATAATATGCAACAAATGGGCGTGACTGTGTTCAATAAAAATTTATTTATAAAAACAGATTGTGAACAGAATTAGACCTGCAGGGCTGTGGTTTGCTGATACCTGCCATAGATATCTGCAGGTCAGGGCCCTACTTTCTTGGCTGCCATTCCAATTTAGAAGCACACATGGTAAATCCACTGACTTTGCTTTTGAAAGTCAAGTGCCACCACCATGTCTCAGCTACATCGTAAGTTTAGCACTCTCATTGCCACTAGGGATCCCAGTTCTGTAGTGACATTTCCAACTCTGTCCAAACCTACTGAGGACAGGCAGTACTGAGTCTATTGGCAGTGCCACTGTCCCCTCACCAGTGCACTCCTTATCCACTGGGAAGATGGCATGTCTTCTGGGCCCTGCAAGGGCCATAATTGGCTAGTGTTCTAATCCCAGTCTCTAGCTCATCCATTCTCCATCTCTCCTTTGATAATTTATTGAGGTAAAATTCAAGTAACATTAAATTAAGCATTATGATGTGAACAATTCAGTGACATTTAGTACATTCACAACGTTGTGTGACTATCATCACTAATTCCAAAACACTTCCATCATTCCACAGTAAAACCTCTCATCCATTAAGCAGTTTTTCTCCCCACTTCAGCCCTTAGCAACTGCCAATCTTCATTTTGTTTCTCTGGATTTATCTATTGTAGATATTTTACACAAATGGAATCATAAAAAGATGTGACCTTTTATGTCTGTCTTCTTTCACTTAGCATAATGTTTTAAGGTTTTATCCATGTTGTAGCCTGTATCAGTACTTCATTCCTTTTTATAGCTGAATAATATTTCATTGTGTGTGTATATATCTTGATATTTGTACATCTATATCCACACATCACAACTTACCTATTCATTCATTGATGGACATTTGGTCTGTTTTCACTTTTGGCTGCCGTGAGTAGTGCTATTACGAACATACATGTACCTATACTTTTTGGTACCTGTTTTCAATTATTTTGGGTATATATCTAGGAGTGGAATTGTAGGGTCATATGGCAATACTATGTTTAACTTTTTCGGAAATTGCCAAACTATTTTCTACAGTGGTTGAATCATTTTGCATTCTCACTAACGATGTGCAAGAGTCGCAACTTCTCCACATCCTTGCCAACACTTGTTTTTTTGATTATAGTTCTCCTGGTGGGTGTGAAGTGGTACCTCACTGTGGTTTTAATTTGCATATCCCAAATGACTAATGATGTTGAGCATCTTTTTCATGTATTTGTTGGCTATTTGTATATTTTCTTTGGAAAAATGTGGATTCAAGCACTTTGCCCATTTTTTAATTGGGTTGTCTTTTCTGCTATTGACTTCTAAGAGTTCTTTATGTATATTTTGGATACTGGACTCTTATCAGATATATGATATATGCAAATATTTTTCCCATTGTGTGGGTCTTTTCACTTTGTTGATAGTGTCCTTGGTTGCAAAAACAATTTTAACTTTGATAAAGCTTTTGTCGCTCTTGTCTTTGCTGTCGTATCTAAGAATCTATTACTGATTCAAGGTTATAAAGATTTACCTCAGGGGAATTTTACAATTTTTTTTGCCTTATATGTAAGCAGTTAATTCATTTGAACTAATTTTTGTACATTGTGTGAGGTAGGGGTCCAACTTCATTCTTTTGTATGTGGATATCTAGTTGTTCCAGCGTCCTTTACTGAAGGCACTACTCTTTCCTCACTGAATGGTCTTGGCACCCTTTTTGAAAATCGATGGGCTATGAATGTATGGGTTTATTTTTGGACTCTCAGTTCTATTCCATTGGTTTATCTGTCTATCTTTATGATGATACCACATTGTTTTGATTACTGTAACTTTGCAGTAAATTTTGAAATTGGGAAGTTTGAGTCCTCCAACTTTGTTCTTCTTCTTTTTTTTTTTTTTTTTTTACATGTAAAGCAATTTTATTTTTGTTTAACCTTAAGTTTGCCATTTTTTTTCCCTGAACAGCGTTTGTCTTGTTTTGATACCCACCTACACTCATATTAGAAATGTAGTGCAAACTACTTGGTGATTCCACTTTGAATTTATAGTCATGTGACTAGGATGTTTTGAATATATGTTCTTTTTCAAGATTGTTTTGATTACTTTAAACTGCTTGTAATTCCATAAGAATTACAGGATTGGCTTTTCCATTTCTGTAAAAAAGGCCATTGGGACTATGATAGGGACTGCATTGAATCTTCATCTCTTTTGATTCTATAGATTAAGCAATACTCTTGTTGAATCATGGGAACATCACATTGTTATTAACCAACACCATATATCAGGGGTCAGCAAACTTTTCTGTAAAAGCCAGAAAGTAAATATTTTAGATTTTGAGGGCCATATGGCATTATATAATAATATAAGAGTCTCTGGACTCCTCTCACAGTCTGTGTAGCAGCTTCCAGAAGCCATCCCAGCAACGTATTAGAATCATCTCCTGGAGTCATTGCCAGGGTGTTAAATCCTGTGATAAGAGGTGTGCCCCTATATCAACAAAATTTTTCTTATCCAGTTTTATATTCAGTTTCTCCTCTTGACTCAACACTTTCAGCATCCACTTTCATATACACTCTTCTGGTTTCTGCTGTTTCCTATTAGCCAGGTCTTATAGTTCCTTTGCTGCATAATTCCTCTCTTCCCTTAGTAGGTCAAGCCACTTGCCCAGTGAAACCAGGCTGTGATTTGGTCGTGGTTATGGCTCTGGTGGTCAGGAAAGAAGGCAGGGATACCTCGTGAAGAGGGCTAGCATTGTGTTCTAAGGAACTTGCCTCATTGAGGCTTCTATGCAAACTTAAATCAAGGCAGGGGGCAGGGGAGGATTCTTCCAACAATGAGGGGTGAGCATTTTTTGCAGGCCCAGGGAGTCCAGGAGGATTGGGGATTGAAGAGTTCAAGTGTATCCCATGTAGATATCTTTCTCCCAGACTTCAGGGTCTCACTTCTTCCCATTAGGACTTTGACTTGGTGTATGAGAATTGTCAGGTGGAAGAAGGCAACTTTCTCTGAAGTTCTGCTACTGTGACAATTATATCCTGTGTCCAGACCTCACCTGGGTCTGCCCTCCAATTGCGGGTGTGCACCACCACACCCGGCTCATTTTTTTTTTTTTTTTTTTTTAATTTTAGTAGAGACGAGGTCTTGCTATGTTGCCCAGGCTGGTCTTGAACTTCTGAACTCAAGCCGTCTTCCCACCTAGGCCTCCCAAAGTGCTGGGATTACAGGTAGGAGCCACTGTACCCAGCCTGAATATAATTTTTAAATGACTTTATTGAGGTATAATTGACATATAATAAATAAGCTGCATATAGAGTGTACAATTTGATAACTTTTAACATGTGCACGTATAGATCCATGTAATCATCACAATAATGAAGATAATGAACATTTCCATAACCCCCAAAAGTTTCCTGTGCCCTTTGTGACCCTCTCTCCTGCTCATTCTCATTGTACCTTGCACCCTGCCTTTCACCCTCCTCCAAGTCCCAGGCAGCCACTAATCTTCTATCTATCACTGTAGGGGAGTTTGCCTTTTTTTTTAAAGAATTTTGCACTGATGGAACCATACACTAGGTACTCTTTTTTTTTCTTTCACTGCTTTCACTTAGTCTAATTATTTCACGATTCATTCGTGTGGTTGCATGCATCGGTGGTTCATTCCTTTTTAGCACTGGGTAGAATTCCAATATGTGGATGCACCACAGTTTGTTTATCCATTCATCTGTGGATGGACATTCAGGCTGTTTCTAGTTTTTGGCAATGATGTGTAAAACTGCTATGAACATTTGTATACAAGTCTTTGTATGGACATATGCTTTCTTTTCTCCTGTATGAATAGTAAGCTGTGAGATCACATGGTAGGTGAGTGTTTAATTTGACAGAAAACTGTCAAACTGTTTCCAGAGTGACTGTATTATTTTACCTTCCCATAAGCAGCATATGAGAGTATCAATCCCCACATCCTCACCAACACTTGCTATGCCTAGTCTTTTAAACTTGAGCCATTTTGGTGAGTGTTCTGGATATGTGTTGAATCTACAGCCTATAGGATTCGTAATGGATTGGATCTGGGATTTGAGAGAGGGGTTATTTATGCAACAAATATTAATTGAGTGCCGTCTCTATCCTAGCATTTTTTCTAGAGGTTTGGGGCATAGTAGATAACAAAACACATATGATCCCTTCCCTCGTGGACCTTACAGCCCACATCGCTTTCTTGCCTGTTTGCAGAAGACTGGGGTGGCTTGGGGTGTGGGACGAGGAGGTGAAGAAGGAGGCAAGTGCAACTGATGGAGGTGGTGAGTGGTGTGAGAGCAGAGGGTGAAGGCAGGCTGTGTGGTGTAACATTCAGGGGGTCTGGTCTAGAAAGATGCAGTGACATCCTGTTTCCTATTAGTGTGACCCTGGCTGGGTCATGTCACTGCACTGGGCAGCTTCACTTTCTTCATATGTAAAATGGGAGTAATGGATACTTTAGGTGAACTGAGATGTCTTACTGGCACTTAGCCAAATCTAGACACTAAGTGCAGTCCTTAGAGAATATCCTTACTGAAGTCAGTGACGTTGTATTTATTCGTCAACTTTGCTTTTTAGAGAGGACCAGAGAGTCTTGTATCCTCAGAAATGTCCCAGGGATCACAGAGTCAGCCCATGGTCCAGTGTCTTATTTCCACCCTCTTCTGCTAACCCCTCAGGTGCAGACTGTCAGCCTATGGGCCCTGAACAGGTGAGGGGAGTGTAAGGGCTGTTTGCAGCTTTATTTTTAGAGCCAGCCCTGGAAGATGGCTCAGGCTCTGAGGCTCCATGGGGAGCTGAAGTCAGGCTATATTTAGGAGACACAGCTGCGTCGCACTATCCCTCCCATGTCACTGGGATTTAGTCCTGGTGTTCAGAAAGAACACCTCAGGTTTGCCTAAGCTGTGTTTTATATTTGTGGGTGTCCCCAGGAGCAATGGGGCCCCCTTCCTCGGAGCCTCTGTCTCAAGCTCTCTGTGATGAAGACGCAGGCGGGGTACAACCTGCCTCCTTTGTAACACCAGTGGTTTCTGCCTCATCGTGATGCTCACGGCTGGGAGTGTGGCTCCCTTCGGTGCCCTCTGTGTAGCCATAGCAACCATGATGATCCACATTTGTTCAGCCTTTCCTGTTTACCCAGTGCTTTTACAACCATCTCCTATTGCATCCTCCCGATGGGTCTGGAGTGTGGCATCATGATCACTATCCCTGTGTTCTGGATGAGGAAACTGAGACTCCAAGAAATGCAGGGACGTGCCTAAAGGCACTGTGTGAGTGACCGAGGTCATGAACTTAGGCTGTGAGATTCCAAGATCAGGGTTCTCTCAGTTAAGTTGTCATTGTTGCAGTAATTGTGCAATCTCTAAGTCCCTGGCCTATCCTGCCTCACCATCTGCCTGCACAAGTCCTTCTTTTTTGAGGCTCTGCAGTTGGCTCAAATGCCATCTTCTCTGGGAAACCCTTTCTGATTCTTTTAGATGAATGTGAACTCATGGGTCACTTCATGATACAATGCAGAATGCCATGGGGGTGGAGTGTGGTTTGTCACAGCTCCTATGTGCACGTCATACCTCCTCTACTGACTCACAAGCTCCTCTTCATATTCCCTATGTCATCTTGTCGAGACCTCACGAGCATGTAGCAGGTGCTTAAGTTCTGACTGAATTGAATTCCAACCAAGTGCTGTAACTGGATGGTTCCCAGATCCCACATAGGGTTTGAGATTGGACAGATCCTTGAGTTCATAGCCTGGTGCTGCCATTTTCTGGCTGGATGACCTAGGCTATTCTCATAACCAACTCTAGGCTTCAGTTTGCTCACCTGTAATGGGGGAATAATCATAATCCTATTTCATGAGGCTGTGGTGTGAGGATCGGAAGAGCTAATGCAAATGAAGACCATGTATATTATGCATAGTGTGTAATGAATGCTAAAAAATTAGCCACACATATTCTTTTTTTTTTTGAGACGAAGTCTTGCTCTGTCGCCAGGCTAGAGTCCAGTGGCATGGTCTCGCTCACTGCAACTTTCCACTCTGTGGTTCAAGTGATTCTCTTGCCTCAGCCTCCCGAGTAGCTGGGATAAAGGTGCATGCCACCATGCCTGGCTAATTTTTGTGTTTTTAGTATAGACAGGATTTCACCATGTTTGCCAGGATGGTCTCAGTCTCCTGAACTTGTGATCCACCTGCCTCGTCCTCCCAAAGTGCTGGGATTACAGGCGTGAGCCACCATGCCTGGCCCATATTCTTATTCTTTACTCAGCAATCTTGACTGATTCTCTAGCAGGAACAAAGATCAGTTGATGTGTGACATAAGCTGGCATCACACAAAAAATAAACAAATGGATGTTAATTAGGAATGTCCTGTGACATTCATTTATTCGCTCATTCTCTTATCCATTCAGAGTTGGTATGACTCACCTGGGAGCATCAGAAAAGGGTGGGCACCAGTCCACATCTTCCCTGTCTCATGGTTAAAGCCGCTCTTTGCCTGCAGAAGGGGAAACTTCTCTGCTTTTTTGGTAGAGAAGTTGGTCACCTTCCCTTTTTGCCATCAGAACTGTAGGCAGAGGCCTGGAGACTAGAGAGGAGGGAGCCTTGGGAGCCTGTGATCTGAGGCAGGCATGGCCAGTGGCTGCCGGGAGGCACAGGTCCTCCCAGCGGACAGAGGCAGGGAGCTGGCAAGGATAGCAGGTGCCTGAAGCAGGGGTCTGACTGGAGTAGTCCTTTGTAGCAGGGTGACCTGGTTGGCCTAGAAGTAGTGAATGCCCAGGAATGGCTGAGTTGGTTTAGTTCTGAGCTGGCATCCAACCAGACTCTTTGTCCTGTAGGGGAGGGCTTCATTGGTCTTATGGCAAGGGCTGGCAACCTTGGCCCGGTGAATGGGAGCCTGAATAGCCCAGCTGGTTTTCTTATGGAGGATAACCTTATGGAGTTTATTCTGGCTTTACGTCATGTAGATGAGGGAGTAACTTAGCTGACTCTGTAGAAGGGAGGTAGGAGTGGCCTAGGATATGGCAGAGACAGTGGTGATCACATCACTGAGAGTCCATCTGCTCTCCCAGAACCGTGTGATTGCTTCTGCTTCTGTGAGTAGAAGCAAGGTGAGTCACTTCTGGGGTGCAGTATGGAAGAGCTGGTGTGATATCCTACAACTTCTCTTCCCCTGCTGCAGTGATAGAAGAGGCTGAGCGTTTTAGGTGGAAGAGTCTCTGCCAGCCAGGATCCATGAGTGACTATGTGGAGCAGAGCCCACCTCAGCCTCAAGCTGGCTCTGGGAGCAAGAAACAAACCTTTGTTGCATTTAGTCACAGAGATTTTGGAGTGGTTTCCACTGCAAAGTGAACATTAGATACCTGCAAAAGTTGATAGTAATGGCATGGGAGGATACTGATGTTTCCTAGATGCTGGCAAATATTTTTGTTCAAGTTCCATTTATATTGTGTTCTGGGGAGCAGTTTCTATGCTGAACATCAGTTACCAATCTTCTTGATTCTCTCAACACACAGGGAAACTGAGGCTCAGAGAAGTTAAGTAACAAACTTAAGGTCATGTGGCTGGTTTCGTGGCATAGCTAGACTTTATAACCTTGGTCTTAACAAGTATGTAAGTGAGTGTTTTTTTCATAAAGAGAATTTCATTTGCCCATTGGCTTTGCTCAATTCTCTCAGTGGTGCTTCATCATCATTTTGATTATCCTTAAGTGAAATTCACCCTGTAGTCAAGCAATTAATGTCAATAAACAAACACTCAAATGTAGCAGGAGAGCCAGCTCTGAAAGGGAAATGGGGATGAGTCCTTAAGTGAAATAAGAACTTTGTAAGAAGATGAATAATGGTTTTCTCTTTTTTGCAAACTAGAATTTTTGTATATTGAAGATTTTAAAAAATAGTAATGCCATGTATATTTTGTGTACGTATATACTTAGGTGTGTATGCATATTTTGGTGTGCCTTGTGGGTATGTGTGTACCAAGTGTCTAGATTTACAGACAATGCATTCTTGATCAACACATACCCAATTAATTGAGCTTTTTCATAATGTTTAATCATTTTACAAGAATGAAGAAAATAAGGAAAAGTAGGAATCTTTTTTTTAAAACTATAAAATTTTAGTATTTTGAAAGTCTTGAATTTTCTCAAACCCAGGCTCCTAAACCTTTAGGTTGTATTAATTCATTTATTTAATGAGCAATTATTGTGTGCCTACTGTGTCCCAGGCACCTGGGCTTCAGGGGCAAAGTACTGATAATGACCTTGAAGAACCAAGGAACTTCCTAAGGGAGAAAAGACAAGAACCCAGAACTCTGTGACCCAGTAAGACAGCGGTAAACACTGTATAGGGATCCCCCAGAGGACTAAGAAAGTTCGGAAGGGAAATTTTTCCCACTTAAGGGGAGAAGTCAGCAAAGCCTCACAGGGAAGACAGCATTTTAGTTGACTCAGGACAGGGAGGACGGGATAGGATTTTGATAGAGACTTCAGGAGAGACTGTTCCTACCAGAGACAGCAGCCAGAGCTCAGGCATGATGGTAAGGGTGAAATTTAACTAATGCACTTCAACAAGGAGGTTGAAATAAAAAAGCGATTCCAGGTTAACCTCTAATTAACCGGAAAATGCCAGTAACTGGAACCACTTATAGAAGGTTATTCCATTAATTAAGATTTTCCTGTGCGTGTGCACGGTGTGTGAGACTACACAGTCACAGATACACTCACACACTTCTTCAGCCCCACGCTGCCCTAAGGACCCTCCCTTTGCATGCAGTGGGCGTGAATCTCTGCACCCCTCTGTGGCAGGGAACAGTGCTGCCCATCATTCGGAAGACAAATTCTCAGCACGTCACGCTGCGGCCCCACAGAGGCCCCATTCCAAGAGGATTGGAAATGTAATCACAACAGTTTTTATTAGCAAAAGAACAGCAGGAACCCTTCTGCTGTCCATATGGACAGATCCCGATGGGTATTCATGAAACAGTTTGCTACGGGAACAGCCGTGCTTAAAACTCCTCGTCCAATTACCTTTGAACTTGCCTTTTTTGCTGCAGTGGCTACTGCTGCTGCATGTGAAACATCTTACACAGTCGTTTCTCCCCAGGAGGGAGGCATCTGCTTCACACTATTTGGGATTCTTTGCCCTGGAGGCTGGTCAGCGGTGGGTCTGAGGAGACCCGGGAGTTTTGGGCCTGGTCACTTGTCATGGATGTCCGGGTGGTCAACTCAGTTTCATCTGTCCTGTTAAATTGGCCGGTTAATTGGAGCCAACAATAGCTTTTGGAGAAACCCCTCAGCCCTGTTGGGGCTTAGAACAAGGGGTGATTCTGCCAGGACATTTGGTGAGAGGGTTAAAAACTTGCTGATGCAAGCATTGTTTTCTGGCTGTGTCTGAATGCTGCGCAGGTAAAGGGCAATGGGTAGAGTGACCATGCAGCCTAGGTGCTTGGAGACATTTCTAATCCCCAATACCTCTTCTCATCATCCCTACTGGTCTCTGTAAGTTCCGATCAAGTTATATGCCACAAGTCTAGGAAAGAAAATACAGTTTTTATGTATGGAGGACAGAAATGTGTACATCGGAAATAGGATCCCTGTTAAATCAGAAAGAAGCCCCTGCCTTCTGCAGGTTGCAGGTGCCAGATCCTGAAATTCATTGGCTGGAAGAGGACAGAGAAGGAGGATCAAGCAACTTGAAGCCAGCAAGTCTCAGAGTTGGTGGAAATCAATATTGGGAGTGGCCAAAAAAACAAAACAGTTTTAGTGGTTGATGCCTTGTGAACTGAGCAGGTGGTCAGAGAGAAGTCAGAGGGGTATTCTGATGTTCTGCCTGCTGTGCTGCCCATCTTCTGGCAATGATGTTTCCATGTTCCTTTGGGGATTCATGACTTTCCTGCTTTCAGGCAGTGGGGTTGGACTGCACTGGCTTCTGTCCTCTGCCTTGAGGAGTGGATGTAGAACTCAAGCCCGGCCCAATAGCATCTCATGGATTGGTTGTGAAATGAGCCTACCTGGGACAATAAGGTTGTGATGTGGGGCATTTGCTGGAACTCTCTTCAAGTGAGGAGGCTTCTAAGCAGGGGAAATGTAGGCCTGAAGGTGTGGGTGGCTATGTATCTGTCACCTGGGAAGAACCTGATGAGAATGACTCCCATCCTGATCCAACTGTGCCCAAAGCTATACCATCCTGGCCACTTGATAGCTGAAACAATAGATCTTCTGTGCCTAAGCCAGTTAGAGAAGCCTCTAGGGGTTAAGATTCTGCTAGATGACGCTTTTCTCAAAGGAAGTGGTCCTTCCAGGTCTTCCTCCCTGGTTTCAAATCCATCACCTAAGGCCTCCCATTTCTCATCGGGGGCAGCTTCTCGAGCTGGCTAGAGGAGTCAGGCATCTTCCCTGGGTGTGGAATCACATATGGCGGTGTCAGATGGTCCTGGATACGATCCTGGCTCATTGTAGTGGCTCATTAAATCATGTTAATAATCTGACTGCATACATTTATGGGGCTTTTCCATTTCCCATCCCTGAAGGCAGAATCACCCTGGGGTTTAGTCCAGAGTGTGGGCTTTGGGGTCAGACCAGACCAGAATTCATGCTCCAGCACTGCCATTGCTAGAAATGACTTGGGAAAGTTGCTCAATCTCTGTAGGCCTCAATTCATCAGGAAAATGGGCATGACTGTGTTCATCCACCACCGGATGTTTCGAGGCCTGAATGAGAAAATTCATGCAAAGCAAAGCTTAGCCTGGCATGTTCTACATGGGAGCTACTATTGTTATTTCTAGAAATCCGTAAAAACAAACTCTTAAAGCTATTAAGCCAACGCCCCTCAATTGCTATTCCATTGACTTCCCCAGTACACACTCTTCCTTTTCTTTCTATCTTTCCCCCCCAGTATCCACTGAGGACTGGGTTTTCTGTTCTGAGTCTGTGTTTACTCAGATGTAGAAGATAACAGGTACATTCTGAGAGCTCTACAGGGGCAGGAGCCATACCCAACAGCCAGGAAAGACTAGAGCAGAAGAAAGTGTGTTCTGATGGAGGAAAAAGGGGCAATTCTCAGGAAGGGGACAGCCTTGCTGAGGGCTTATGGGTCCAACATCTTTGACTCCATGATACTTTGTTTGAAGGACAAAACCACTGTTGTTCCACCTTGGAGATGGGGAGATCGCCTCTTCAGTTCAATTCAGTCTTCCTGAGTATCTGCTTTGTTTAGAGTCATGGTATCCAACCCAGCTCAGATCTTCGCTCTTATTTGTTTTCTTATGCAAGTAGAAAGAGGGAGTATGCAGCAGTATGGAAATTGTAGAAATTGGCAAGCTGATTCTATAATTCATATGGAAATGAAAAAGACCTAGAATAGCCAAAACAATTTTGAAAAAGAACAAAGTTGGAGGACTAACACTGCCTGATTTTAAAGCTTATTATAAAACTACAGTAATCAAGACACTGTAGTATTGGCATCAAGATAGACAAATAGATCAACAAAATGGAATTGGGAGTACAGAAATAGACCCATGCATATACGGACAACTGATTTTTTGACAAAGTTGCAAAGACAATTCAGTGGAGAAAAGGTAGTCTTTTTTAAACAAATGATGATAAAAAAATTAGATATATGCAAAAAAAAAAAAAAGCTTTGATCCATAACTTGCACTGTATGTAACAATTAGATCAAAATGGATGACAAATCTAAATGTAAAACCTAAAACTATAGCACTTCCAGAAGAAAACAGGAGAAATCTTTGTGACCTTGGTTTAGGCAGAGTTTTAAAATATGACACCAAGAGCATAATCCACAAAAGAAAAAATAATATATTGGACTTCATCCAAATGAAAAACTTCTGCTCTTTGAAATACACTGTCAAAGGAATTAAAAGGCAAGTCACAAGCTGGGAGAAAATACACAAAAATCGTGTATCTGATGAACTTGTATCTATAATATAGAAGCAGCTTACAATAAAAATAAGACAACCTGATAAAAAGCAAACAAAAGATTGTAATGCACATTTTACTATAGAATATATGCAAATGGTTAATAAGCACACATGAAAAGATGCTCAACATCATTAGTCATTAGGGAAATGCAAACTGAAATCACAATGAGATATCACTACACATCCTGTTAGAGTGGCTAAAATGAAAAAGACTGACCATGCCAGGTGTTGGTGAGAATATGGGGACTGAAACTCTCATACACTGCCACTGGGAAGTAAAATACTGAAAAACAGCTTGACTTTCTTGTCAAGTTTAGTGTGCACCTACAGTTACGATCCAGCCAGTCCACAGCTAGCTATGTACTGAAAAGAAAAGAAAGCGTGTGTCCATACAAAGACTTGTACTCAAATGTTCGTAGCAGCTTTACTGTAATTGCCAAAAACTGGAAACAACCTGAAAGTCCATCAGCAGGTGAATACATAAACAAACTGCGATGTGTCCATATATTGGAATACTGCTCAGAAATAAAAAGGAATTAACTAATGGTATATGCAATAATATAAACAAATATCAAAATAATTATGCATAAGGAAAGAAGCCAGAAAAAAGAGTAATACTAGCTTGATATGTATTTCATTCATATAAATTTTAGAAGATGCAAGCTTGTCTATCATGACAAAGAGCAGATCAGTGCTTGCCTCTGGGTTGAGGGCAAGGGGCTGGCAGTGAGTGGTGGGAGAAAATTTCTGGGGGTGATGGATATGTTCATTACTTTAATTGTGATGGTTTCATGGGTTTCTATATATGTCATAACTTACCAAAATGTACACTTTAATGATGTCATTTATTATATGTCAATTATATGTCCTAAGTATGCTGTTAGAAAAGAAAGAGATGGTAAGACTCTAACAGCAGCACCTGGATCAGATAAAATAGTTCAAGAAAGTGACTGGCTGTCCAGGGGAAGAGGGAGAGATGGAACAGGCTACTGACTCCAATGCCAATGTCCCTCATTTTTTACCTGCCCACCTTTTCCCTCACTGTCCTCTCTGTCAGGGCATGCCCTTCCTATCCTCCTCACCTATTTAGATTCTGTTGTCCTTCTATATCTAAGAGAGAAAATGCTTCCTCCATGAAGCCTTCCAGGACCACACCAGAGTTGTGTTTTCTTCATCTTATATGCTTCTACAGCATTAATTTTGTATATTACTCCTTGGAGCGTGCATTGTGGGTCTTGCTGCGTAGAGGACAAACAAGTGAAGGCTTCAGTCAGCATCAGTAACTGCTCTCTGAGGCTCTCCTGAGGCTTCTGCAAGTGTCTTCTCTTCCTGGTCGTTTTTCCACCTCCCCTGGGATGGGACGAGAAGGAGGTCTGCCGACACAAGCATCTTTTCAGTGAGCAGCAACTCTGCCTACCAGAGGGCAATGCCCATGAAGCACCCCTCTCTCTCCCATATGCAGTCAATCACAACATGCTCCGGGCTCTCTTCAAAGCTTGAATCAACCTACTCTCTTCTCTATGGCCACGACCCTAGTCCCAGCTACCATCACTGCATTTGCTGGGAGCACCGCACTAGCCTTATCTGTGGTTTATCTACTTCTACTCCTCCCACCAGTCCCAGTGGGCCTATTCTTAACCCAGCACCCAGAGGGATCCTTCCAAGAATTGCATCAGCCTATGCCACTTCCCTGCATGTCACTTTTGCCTAAATTCTCCCAACTGCACTCAGATTGAAACCAAAACCCCTTGCCATGGCCATACAGCTGAGCTGATGTGGCTTCTGCTGCACTCACTGGACTGGCCTTTCTTCAGAATGGAGCACGCCCCGGACTCCTTGCCCCTCGGGTCCATGGCACATCCTCTCCCTCTCCTGGAGCTTGTTCCTCACCCACCCTCCTTTGCAGGGAAGCTTCTTCTGAGAGGCCTTCCCTGGATATCTGCTTAAAGCTCTTCCTTCCTCTTTGTTCTTTGTCTCACAACATCCAGTTCTGTTCTTTCTTAGCACATATTCCTGTTTGTAAGTGCATATTTGTATGTTGCGTTACTAACATAATGGCTGTCTGCTCCACTCAGCTGGGAGCTCTGGGAGAGCAGGCAGCCAGTCTCCCATTTACTGTTGTCTGCCATGTCCCCAGCACCAGGCTCTCAAAAATATTTGTTGAATGAATGAATGAATGAATCACAAGGGAAGATTTGAGGGCACTGGCTTTCTGCTGTATCCATTGTCCTAGTGACCTTAGAGAATGAGGATATATTTTTCTGCCTTACAATGCACATTTCTGAAATCAGGATGGCTCTTATCATTGTTGCATATGTTTAATGAGGCAGTATTTTTCCTCCAGGAAGCTTCTAACTTAGTGATTCACTCTTACAATGGTGCACATTATATCCAAGAATTGCAGCAACAGGAAAATCTTTGCATTGCTTAATAGATGAGAGTGTTTGGCCCTCAGTTTCTGAGAGCTTCCCTGTTGTCTCTCAGCCGTGACACCTGCTTTGTTACTTGGCTTGTGTGTTGTAATCAAATATTTAGTATTTATATTGTTCATAGGTATGTGCAATTTCTCCTTAGCTCAGACTGTAAGCTTCCTGAGGGCAGATATGGTGTTTTACACTTTGCCGTTTAAGGACTCAGATTGGGCACAGAAGGGGAGGGGAGGAGATGTTATGAAGGGAAGAGGAGGGGAGAGGAAGTGAGGGGAGAAGTATCTAATTCCTGGCCCTCCCTGGCCATCCATTCAGCTCCTACAGTGTCCAGTGGCCCAGCTGTGAGACCTCTTGAACTGCCCTGGCCTCATGGGCCCGGGCCCTGCCATCAGCCTCCAGACCTCCATGCTGCTGAGAAATGGTGTGTCCCAATGGTTAGGAACATTGGGTGGACCCAGGTCAACTTAGGCTCTGTCCCAGCTCTTGTATTTTGCTAGCTGTGTGGCTCAGGGCAAGTTGGTTTCTCTCTGAGCCTCAGTTTCCTCATTAGTAAAAAGGGGATGATAATATCCACCTTTTAGGGTAAATGTAAGCAGAGGTTATGGTAAAAATATGAACAGCCTGTATTGTGTGAGCACGGGCCAGACAGCCAGTCGTAGAACAGGATTAGGCACAAACCTTTAGAGGTATCAGAGGAGGGCAGTGGTGGCTAGGGTGGAAGGAGGACAAGCAGGGGCTTGGGACAGAAGCTGTTTAGCAACCAACATGAAAGTAATTCAATATTTTAATGACTGCCGTGCCATACAGGTGTGTGCTGCCTACGTTATAATATAACGAATGTGAGACATTTAGCATGATGCAGGGTAGATACTGCCTTGATTCAGGGTAGCAATTGCCAGTAGTGTGCCAGTAAATTCTACTAAACACTGGCTTTCATGAAAAAAAAAAAGTCCTAATTTTTAGAATTTGCCAATTTCCTTGGTGTAAATACTACCAACATGGTCAGTTTCAAGCTACCAATGTGCCGATGCTGAACCTGGGGTGGGGAAGAGATGTGTATGTGACAGTCACCATTGTACGGAATTCCCATCACACAGACATAGGAATCCTAGGTAAACTCAACAATATAGATCATAGTAAAGCATAGTGATATATTTTGAGTATCCTTTAACTTTTGATTTTAATATAATTTATTTAACTCTAAATTTATAGATTTTACTTTATAATAATGGCTGTGTTTAGCAACTGGCTTGCAAACTTTTTGAAAATTTAACAATTGCCTCTAGAGAAGTGGTATAAGCTGTCTCTAGCACACCTTTGAATGACAATGACTATTATACCCACCAGTCTGCTTGCCAGATCTCTACCTAGTTGCGTTTCTGAGACTTCTGAGGACTCTCGTGCTCCTTGCCTGTAGCCGACCCCCTCTGATGCTCATTCCTGGCTCATTCTCTCACTTCCTGTCACACCAGTGAATTTGGTATTCTCAGGCAGGCCCCAAGTATGTGTTCCACCCAAGGGAGCATGCCTAGTCCCCAGGTCCCCTCATTCTGTCTGGCCACCCCACCACCTTCTCAACCCCAGCTTCCCTGTTGGGTTGGCCCCTGATGAGACAGTGCTAATTTGGGGAGGAGAAGACAGTGTGTCTAAGGGAAAGCCATGCTTCTGGGGTGTGAAAGCTGAGTGATGTTGCATTTCTTCTCAGGGCTAGAGAGAACCAGCTACAAAAGAGGGTTTGGCCTACGTTGCCAGACTGCCTGCACCACCCTACTCTTGGCTGCCATCCTTAGCATTTCTGCTGGCGAAGGTGCTTGGCAAATTAATCCCCCAAATGCACAGAAATCTCTCCTGCCAAATTCAATTCTCCAACCAGCGATAAATGCTCACCACTGGCTTGTGCAAGCAAAAACAAAGCACAAACCCAGCAGCAAGGGCTGTGGCATTGGGGACGGGAAATTTACTGTCCTTTGAGAGCCCTCAGGTCTGTGCATCTCAAAGTTATCAAATGAATTAAAGGTCCAAAGAAAAGATAAGGGGATTTGGTAAGCAGCAGTAAGCGTGGCAGAGGAAAGGGTGCTCCACCTGGTTCAGACTTTGCCAATAGGCAGATCTGTCATCAAGCCTTATCTCAAGGACACTTGCTGGAAAGAGTCAGGCATCTCAGAGGCATGTTCAGGGAGAGGAGTCACTGTTAGCAGACAGCCCTGTCCTTTGTCTCCTGGATAAGGAGAAAGAAGGGAGAAGAGGGAAGCTAGGCTTAGAAGACAGTGGTGTGTAGTGAAATGAGCCAAGATGTGGAGGCAAACTGGCTTGGTCTAAATTTAGGTTTTATCACTTTGTACTTGTGTGACCTTGGCCAAATGGTGGCCCTATCTCTGAACCTCAGGTTTTTCATCTTTGAAAATGGAATAGTAGTATAGTAAAAGATACTATCAGTGCTTTGCCCGTATCTCTTGGCAATCACCATTCCTATGCACCCAAACTGGAGACTTCTGACACAAGCACCTGTGGATATTTGTCTAAGGGCTTTCAGGTTGTTCTGAGTATGTGTGTATGTGGCACAGGCCAGGCATTGTTGGGGAGTTAATCCATTCTCCCAACTGGGAGCAACCGTCAACCCATGACTGGCAGGAGTTGGAGGATACATCCCCCAGCTCCCTCACCCCTCAGTGGGATGACTGAGGTGTGCTGTGCACATCTCCAGAGTGGCCCAGGGTGATGGAGCCTCACAGGCTTGCAGTAGTGGAGTGCTCCAAAACATACTTTATTGGCTTCTTTCCCTTCTTTTTCTTTTCTTCCCTCTCCTTCCTGTGTTCAAATCCCAGATAAATTGCTTACACCTGAATCCTTGCCCCAGTGACTCCTCCTGGGAGAGTTCAATCTAAAAACACATTGTATATCATAGGATAACTTTGAGGGTTAAATGGGAATTTGTTTAAAATGCTCAGAGAAAAATAAACTGCGGTGAGCATTACTAGTAGGGATTTGAGTAGATATTGGTCTCCTGTCCCTTTCTCTGTCTCCTATCTTTTTCCCAGGAAGAATATGATACAGTGAAAACTTCTTCTTTCCAGCTCCCTTGCAGACCTTTGATCTCTCTGCAAGGGAGTGAGTGGGCGAGTGGCTATCTGCAAGGCTGTCTCCCCAGTGCTCTGGATCCTGACTCAGAGGGGTGTGAAACTCCCCGCACATGGGGCATAAGTGGAGCCTCTGGGAGTTCTTTTGGGGTCTAAACAGACTCAAGGACTAATTAGCTAATGCCTGTGGAGTGCCTGGGAATGTCAAGTGCTGAGTGTGAAGTGCCATCACTTGAGATGGCTTCCCCTCTCTAAGCCCTCCACGGAAGATGCGTCGATTACCGCATGTGGAGGAGCTGTTGCTGAGTCTCCAGTTGGGGTTCTTAACCAGGCAAATATTTACAGTCCCCACAAGGCACTCAGGGCTTCACAGGCCCCAGAGGCTGCAGCTCGCAGCTTGGCCCAGAACCACTAGACAGGGCCTTGGGGAGTGTTTCTGGGCTGCTGGTTCCTCCATGGTGCCCATGTGAGATTCTGCAGCCCAGTATCCCTGAGGTCCAGACCACTCCTCCTGTGCAACAAGCTCTTCCAGGGCACTCCAACCCACATAGCCAAGCCCTGAGGTTGCTCCTTGGTCTTTGATCATCCATCCAGGGCATGAGTCTGAAATCTGCTTCTTTCCAAACCTGTTCTTCCTCCTTCTGAAGGCGGCATTGTCATCCTCCCCAACACTTCAGGCATCTTTGATCATTACCCAGAATGTTCAGCCACCTACCAAGCTGTTTGGATTCTTTCTCTATATGAGTTCTGACATATACCTCCTGTGCATCCCATCACCACCGCCCTCGTTCAAGCCATCATCCTCTTCCCTGGTTCATTGCTTTCATCTCCTGACCACTCTCCTAGCCCCTAGTCTGCTCTCCACATAGCCAGTGGAGGCTCCTTCTGAATCGCAGTTCTGATGGAATCCCCCCTCAGTGAGCATTCATTGGCTCCCTATGATTTACAGAATAAAATTTGAACTTTTCTGTCTGTCAGGGGGTCCATTGTGATTTGGAGAAAGTCCTAATCGAACTTTCTCACTTTAATTTCAGCTCTCTTCTTCCATGTTCCCACCGCTCCACCCAGCCTGAACTACTCTGGAGTTTGGGACCACTCTCCCAGTGAATCATCCAAGCCCTTTCACCTCCTGTCTCTTTGTGTATGTTTAGAGAACAGATTAAATATCATCTCGTTCTTCTCTTACCTCCCATAACAATCTGATCCATGTCCTGGGAAAGCTATATAGGCTTTTTGACTTTGTATTGCAGTGATGAGTAGGGAGTCAGCTTCATGCCTCCTGTATTAATGTTGTGTCTGGCCAAGATGTTTCTGACATCTGAGTGTGGTGTTGGAATACAGTGATCCCTCTATCAATAGAGAAGATGGTTGCATTTAGTCCCAGTTGCCTGCTTACGGCTTGTTATCTAACTGAATGTGTGTATGAGAGTCTGTCTTTTCTCCCTGCCTTCAAGGAGCTCCTTGTACCTAATATTTTTCCTTAGTGCCAGCAAATATTAGTTGTTCAATGCTTGTTGAAACAATATGAACTTGTGGCTTCAGAGACCTCTGTGTATAGTAGATGTGGCATCTCTTCCTTAGGATGTATTTCTGTGAGCTGGGCTGATGGGACGTGGCAGCCAGTGTGGGCTCCATGGACAGAGCTCTGCTTGGAGTCCTGTGGTCCCTTCCAGGTCCTGGGTTCTCCAGGTGACAGTACCTGCAGAGGCTTCCTACTGGGAGAGCTCGTATCAGGAAGGCAGGATGTGGAGACTGAGGGCCTAAGGGCAGGTAGAAGCTCAGGTGGTGGAAGCATTTCCTCAGCCATGCAGGGGTGGGGCTGCTGGGAATCTGGGGCATCATCTGGCCCCACTGGGTTGGGTGATGGGGCAGTGAGGAGGTGAGATCCTGCTGGAGCATTCCCATCACTCCTGGAAAGGGGCCCAGTCTGGAGTTAATCCAGATATTAGATGGCAGGAGATCTAAAGGTATTAGGTCCAGTTTTGGTTTCTTTTCTTTTTCCTTAAAATAAAACAAATAGGGATATCTTTTCCCAGTCTAATTTGTGCAGTCCTGGGAGCCCCACATTGCATAATACTAGGGTGTTATGGCAGAGCTCCTGGACTTGAGCTACATAGTAGCCCTGTGATATGATTTGGATCTATGCCCTTGCCCAAATCTCATGTTGAATTGTAGTCCCCATTGTTGGAGATGGGGCCTGGTGGGAGGTGATTAGATCATGCGGATGATTTCTAATGGTTGAGTACCATCCCCCTAGTGCTGTCTTGTGATAGAGTTCTCCCGAGATCTGTTTGTTTAAAAGCGTGTGGCACCTTCCCCTCCTCTCTCTTCCTCCTGCTCCAGCCATGCAGCACATGCCTGCTTCCGCTTCACCTTCCACTGTGATCGTACGTTTCCTGAGGCCTCTCCAGCCATGCTTCCTGTATAGCCCGTGGAGCTACAAGGCAATGAAACCTCTTTCTTTATAAATTACCCCGGATTAGGTAGTTTCTTATAGCAATGTGAGAACAGACTGATACACCCTGTTGGATCCTGACTTCACAATCTGGTAGCCTGCTGAGCAGATAAGGTCCTCTGATAGTTTTTGTTTGACCTACCAGTGTTGATAAGAAATTGAGCTAACATTTTACAATTGTGAGACTTTGCATAACATTTCACATTTCTGGTTTCTTTTAAAAAATGGGAAGACCTTGCAAGACTGGGCTTCTTACTCCTACAAGGCAACTGTAAGCTGGAGCTGGGCAGTGGTTGCTGCTCTAGGCAGAGGGGGTGACCCCAGCGTGCCTCGGAAATCACTTGGCTTGTGTCACTCACTTATTGTCCTGACCTGTGGCCTGGTCTTAGGTCACAGTCAAGGAGAATGTCAGTGATACAGTGGAGGACCCTTTACCATCATATGTGAGGCGAGAACAATGCCATTGAGCTAAGCTGTGTGTATCCGAATGGCAGAATGTCAGAGTTGGAAAAGCCTTTCTGGAACTTTGTCCCTATCTCTCCTATTTGCAAACATAGACCTGGAGCCAAGAGCCAGAACGGGACTTTCCCAAGGCCACTCCTTGAGTTGATGGCAAAACTGAGACCAAAACCTGGGTCTCCTTACCCACAAGCAGGAATCTTTCCTGGTTAGAGACAGAGCGTCCTGTCTTCCCTTCCTTTGTGCCTCTCATTTCATGGCCATCAGCTCCATTGCAGACCTGTGTGGAAATTGGGGGAAGACTGTGATGGGGAGGGCTGGGGAATAAAGGCCAGGGAGGCCCAGGCTGCTCAGGATAAAGGCTGAATGCAGGGGCGTTCAAAAGCCACTGGGCACTGAGCGAATTAAGCCATGCTTGTCTCCGTTGCCCGGGTACTCTTTATGCATCGCATAATGCCATTGTTCAGCCAGAGCCAGGGGCCAGAACGAGCACTTTCTTTGCAGGTAGGCAGCCAGCGCAGGCCCGGCAGCAAGGGAAGGAGCAGGGGAGGCTGGAATATTCCAGTTTGAAAATAGCAGCTGTATAATAAAGCTGGGCTGGTTTGTCTCAGGGCCCCGCCGTCCCTTCTCCCTGCCTCAAAGTAGCAGCATGAATCAGTTCACTGCGGCAATGGTCCAGGCGATGTGACTTGCATCCCCATCAGCTACCTGATTGCGGTCCCTGGATGCACGAGGCGCTGGATGTGCCTGGCATACCAAACCGCCCGCCTCTGTGCCGCAGCTACTGGTAATGAAGATCGCTGGCCCCGCCCAGCACTGTGGACAGAGTCGGGCATTCTTCAAGGCCACCACTGGCCTTTTATCTTGTCCAAGGCTCTGGGATAGTCACCGAAATCCTTGGGCTGCTTTTGACAGGGGCCACCAGCCTGTCTCAAAGATGCCCTGACAAGCCCCTCCGGCCCTGGGCAGACAAAGGCTTGAAAGGAGAAGAATTGCACACGGTCCAGACGCTGCTGTTTCTAATACATTATTTTGACACACAATTAACTGCAAAATTTGCTCTAAGCTAAGAGCTCGGGCGCTCATAGGATTCGTACAGCACAATTTAGTTCGTACAGCAGGATTTAGTTCTGTGAAACCTTACTCTTCCTGAAGGGCTAGGGATTGCCGGCTCCCCACGGCGATGCCACCCCTCTCAGGGTCGACTGTGGGCACCGATCAGAGAGGATGCATCAGCCCGCCCAGAGCCCAGCATGGGGCCAGGGGAACCGTGGCACGAGTTGTGGGGAGGGGGTGGATAAAGCTTGCACAAAACCTTCCAACAGAGCTCCCTGAACAACAACCGTTCCTAAAATGGTGTCGCTTATCCTCTGCTGACAAAAGCCTGATTTGAGCTCTCCCCGGAGGTGGGATGAAGCGAACACATTGCCTTTTATCTCCCCATCGCTTTGAGAGGGGAAGACAACTGGTACAGAGCGTGGTGGGGAGCCCTGGAGAAGGCACTCTCGAATGAAAGGCATAATCTCCAGCTCCCCTAAACCAGGAGGGGAGGCAGCTTTCATCCCCCACTGCGGCCTGCTCCCCCCGTCCTGGAGGCATCTGAATGAGAGTGGGGAGCTCAGAAGGAGAGGCTCCTGCCACTGCACAATGCCACACAATATTGCTTCTCCTCAGGAGCCCAGAGGAGGCCATGGGCGTATAGCATCTTACTTTGAAACCAATTCTCTAATCAGCTATTTAAATAAGAAATATACTCTCATTGAACACCCAGAGCTGTTGATCTGAGATGCTTTCATTTACAAGGCACTTGAAGAAAGTCCCCAAGCCCCCGGTTTATCAGGACAGCCAGCTTAGGATGACTTACTGGGGGAAAGAGAGGTGCTAGAGAGGGAAGGGAGAGAACTGAAGTTGACCCTTAGAAATCCAGGCTGTCGACTGCTTGAGGGGGTGAACCCACACCACACCTGTTGGTGCTCTATGCGGAGGAGGTGGGAGAGGTCTGTGGGTTTTCAGAAAACCACCTTATAGCAGGCAATGGCCTGTAAAGTTGTGAAGGGGGAAGAAGGGGCACAAAGCGTTGTCTATCTCTCTTTTGGAAACATCTTTTTGAGTATGTACTGAAGTCATTACCACAGTATTTTTTTGTCAGAGGCCAAGTGGCTGTTAAGACCCAGTGGGTGAAATTCCCCTGATGAAAACCGGCCCAGCAAGGAGAAGTCAGGGCGATTGCCTTGACTGAGCCTCCCCTGCCTAAGCTCATGGTCTGCCTCCGGCACCAGCTGTGTTTCTAGGCTTTCTGGAGAGGGAAGCGTGAGAGCCTGTGCTGACCACTGTGAGAATCCTGAGAAAGCTCATCTGCCACGTGCTAGCTTTTAATCTATGTGCAGCTCACTCACCGGGGGCCTCAGTGTTTCTCACTTGCAAAATGGGTTGTAAGGACCACGTGAGCTGAATGTGGACCATGCCTGAGAGGTGGACCGTGCCCCATACAGGATGGATATGATTCTACTGTGATGATGGCACGCTCCGTCTCACTCACAACTAGGGGAACATGGCCCACTGCTCAGGTTCTGGCATGTCATTTCTGGTCAGCAGCCCCACCCCTCCTTGCCCTGTCCTGTTCTGCCCAATTCTGCCCCACTCTATCTTGCTCCCTTCGAAATCTATGGTGCTGATGACTACCTGTGAGAGGTGATGTCCTGTGAGAGGCCGTGAAGGGGAGTGCCCATTTGAGCTGGACGGCTGCCTGGAGGAGGTGTGGCTTGAACTGGGCTTGAGCAGTGGGGAGGATTTGGAGAGCGGAGGAATGAAGGAGATCAGAGAGGAGAGGCTTGGAGGTAAGAACAAGCAGAGAGGGAGGGCTGGGGAAGCCAGCCTGCAGTGAGAGGAGGGGAGGTAAGGTGCTGTGCTGGGGAGAAGGAGGAGAGAAGGGTGGGAGGTGGTGGAACCCTGCCCCTCCTTTCTTGGTTGCTTTGCACCCATCTGGTGTCCTTGCTGGTCAGAGGATGAATCTGGTTAGAGGGGAGCAGAACTGAAGAGCAGAGCTGTGCAGCTCTGGAAGCATCCTAGAGACCGAGACCCTCAGGGGCAAGGGCAGGGTGCTCACTCAGCCTCACTGTGGGTCAGCAGCAGGGCAGGACCGCACTCTGTGCCTCCTGTCTCTTTCTCCTGTTGTGAAAGCTAGCTCTGATGAGCACCTTCTGTGCACCAGGCACTGTTCCAAGTCTTGGTATGGGTTTCCAGTTAGTCCTAAGACAAGCCTATCAAGTAGGGAGCATTGCTATCCCCATTTTAGAGATGAAGAAGCTGAGGCCTGGAGTAGTCTTGAACTTTGCCCGAGGTCACACTGCCAGGAAGAGGTGGAGCCCACAGGCCACCAGCATTGAGCTCCTTTCTGACCTCTTATCTTTGGGGGAGATTGGCCCAGTTTCCTTCTCCTTTCCTGAAGGAGCGTGTGCATCCTTGTTGAGACCAGGAAAGGAGGTCTCAGCTTCATTTGGTATTCCCTCCCTCCTTAGTAAAGCACCTAAGTGCCTTCTGTGCTCCCGGAACGTCAGGGAACATCGGCAAACATCAGCGAGGCGGGAGAGGAATGCCCCCAAACCCGTGCCCCGTGGTGCAGGAAGGGCTGACTCACTCGGCTGACTTCCATTAAACATTTGACGCATCACAGAACTGCCGAAAACCATCCATCAGGCCACCTCCCTCCGCCTGCCTCCCTGCCCTGCTCACAGCGGGGGTTTGGCCTCAGCCTGCATTCCCTGGCTCCAGGGAAGAGAGAGGAGAGGGGCAATACCCAGCCATGGCTGTGATGCTAGTAAGAGCACCATGTATTGAATGTCAGCATGCCCAGGCAGACCTCAGCACATTACAGATTTTATCTCATTGAACCCCGTGATCGTCAATAGGTACAGTTGTTACCATTCAGTAGATGTGGAACCTGACATCAAAGAGGGCCATGGTCACTCTGAAGGCGCTAGGGCAGCACTGAGCCCAGGGGTATGAGTTGAAAGCCCCCTCCACCTTTCTGCATTCCTTGATGGGGTAGAGCAGATCAGGTACCCCACAGTGGGATGGGGCCAGAGCAGCACAGTACATTCAGTGATCAGTGTCCCATGGAGGACAGCCCTGGCCAGGGCAGGTTGGGGGGGACCCCAGCACAGGGTGAACTGCAGGACAGCGGTCCATGGGTAGAGGCACTCTGTCTTTCCCTCCACCTGGTTACTGCAGCCAGACCAAGTTCTCTGGGCTCCCCCATCTCCCTAGGGCCCCCATTCAATCAGGGGCCAGTCTCTTTGGTTCTCCCAGCTAGATCTTCCTGAATCCACAATCTCACATCACAGCCCCTCTTGTGGGGGACTGCCCCAGCCTCCTACTGGTCTCTGGCCTCACCTTGCCAATTTCTTCTCCCCACCGTAGCCAGAGGGATTGTTCTAGAGCCCATGTCTGCCCTCTGGTTCTTCCACTTAAAACTCAACCTGACTGCCTCGCATGGGATGGAGCCCACATTCTGCACTCAGCCTGGCGTCCCCGGGACCCTCCCGCCCGCCCCTTGATGGCTACCCCCCTGCTCGTGCTGGGGTCTCGGCTGTGCTGTGCTCCCGGCAGGAGAACCATCTGCTGCTCCTTGGCTGGTGAATTTCTGCTCGCCGTTCAAACTCCAATGCAGAGCACCTTTCTTCCAGGGAGTCCTCCCTGATAGCGTTTATGTGCTTCATCCTAACACTGCACAAAACGCACTGTCCCATTTTCTTTCCTGTATGTCTGTCACCCTCTATTGACCATCAGTTCCAGGAGGGCAACGAGTGTGCCCCCTTCACCACTGCTCCCCTAGAGTAACATGGGGGCTGCTCCACAGCAGGCCCTCCAGGAAGGGATGGCTGCATGATGAATGAATGAATGATGCCTGATACGGCTAAGACAGGAATCCCCCAAGGTGCAGCAAGGGTCAGGGACTCAGACGCAGGTGGCAACCTAGCAGCGGGGAGGTGGTGTGATGTTTGGAGTTTAACTGACCCCAGTGCATACAAGCTGTGTGGCCTCTGCCTGCCTGTTTGCTTGCATGCAACATGGGGATAATGACAACTCCTTTACCAAGAATTTGTCCTGAGAGGCCCTGGAGATAATACCTGGGCAGCACCCAGCCCTGTGCTGGGCACAGAGGAGGATAAGGTGGTGCTCCCTCTGGGTCTTGAGGCTGGGGTCAGGCTGCAAGCTTCTCTGAGACAGTGGGTGGACCTGGCTCTGCAATCAGGAGGACCATGAGTCCTGGGGCTTCAGTTCAGGCACACAAGAAGAGACAGGGGCAAGACATTCCCCACGCTCCTCTGGGCTGGCCTCAGCATTCGGAGGCTGAGCTCTCACCAGTAGCTCATCCTTCCTTTGAATGTAGCCAAAGACAATCAGGAGTGCTATGAGCCCTGGGGCTACAGTCCAGGCGCGCAAGTGGGGACATGGGCAAGACATTCCCCACACCCCTCTGGGCTGGTCTCAGGCATGTAGAGGCCGAGCTTTCATCATTAGCTCATCCTTCCTTTGAATGGAGCCAAAGTTAGAACTGGGCCACACTGAGATTACCTACATGGGGAAGCAGAGGCCCAGGGAGGGTTTGGAATGTGGCTGTGGGTGAGGAAGGTGGGATGTGGGGAAGAACCACCATTTATTAGTTACCTACTAAGATGTGGGAGGCACTGGCTTTAGTGACAGTCAGGCGCCCCCAGTTCCTGGGTGTGTGGCCTTGGGCACATTGTGTAAAATGGGTATGAAATGGCACATACCTAGGTGGTTGCCGGGAAGGCAGGGGACACGGTACAGAGGAAACACTCAGTGCCCAGTGCCAGCCGTGGTAAGTGCCTGCTAACTGAAGCCCACTGTGGAACCTTTGGGGTGCCTCGGTCTGGTAGGTGTGATCTCTGTTTCCAGAAGAAGACAGGAGGACCAGGGAGGTGAACCGAGGAACTCAGGGCCACACAGCCACTAGGGACCAGAGGGACAAATGACCTGGCCCCAGGCTCCGTGCTGAGGATTTAGCCACGGGGACTACATATGGCGGGGTCGTATTTTTCTCATTGCCTTCACGTCGTGTTTCTTAATTTAAAGTGGGAAATTCCATATTGGGTGCCTCATCAATCATTTTTGTGAGCTCAGCTCCGTGGAAAGCACAGAAAACATTTATATTTGCAGCTCAAACTGTCGAAAATGTAAAACAATTTAAATAATATTAACATTTTAACAGCCTCCACTCACGGCTCTGTGAAATTAACCATTATCTCTTGGAGTATTTGTTAAGATTCAGCCGCGGGTAAGTGGTGAGACCCATGGGCAGCGTGTTTGGGGGTGAGGGTGAGAGGAAAGGCCAGGGGGCCACCCGTGTGAGCTCCGAGGGGCTGGTCCCATGCAGGCCTCCTGGCCATTCTGCCAAACCTGTGTCCTTGCTCAGGGGACAGCCTCCTCTGGCAGGGACTGTGGCTCCTCATGTCTCAGATGAAGACCCTCCAACTGGGCTGGGTGCTGGAGGCCTAGAGAGAAACACGACACTGACTCTGTCCTCAAGGGACCCCGGTGGTGGGGATAGGTGACTGGCAACATGCACACTGGTGTGGGATTTATGCTATACACAAGAAGGGAGTGCTGGGGTGCTGGGGGCACTGAGGGGGAATCAGGAGCACCTCCTGGAGGAACCTGCATCTGAGATGATTTCTTGTGTTGGGCAGGCACTGTATGAGGGAACAGATCATCTCCAAGGCGTGGCCTTGCTATAAACCTCAAGAGCCTAAGAGTGCCTGCGTTTTGTCCCAGGCAGTGAGGAAGAAGGGCCTGCAGAGCAGTGCTTCTGGGTGGTTCTGCTAAGCTCCACACACAAATCTGGGTTGGGTTCATGTGAACAGGGATGCAGGCAAGGGGCAGGCACTTGTTGGGCTGTTGGGTGATCCAGGAGTGATGAGCTGGAAAAGCCAAGACTCAGGAAAGAATGATGTTATTTTCCAATAACAAGAATGACAGATGACTTTTCCAGTGGCTTCAGCAGGAAGAACTAGGCTTTGTGGGCAGATGTTATAAGGTGATAGTACAATTTCTTTCCTAGTACATTTTCTTTTCTTTTTTGAGTTGAGTTCTTGCTCTGTTGCCCAGGCTAGAGAGCAGTGGCATAATTATAATTCACTGTAGCCTCAAACTCCTGGGCTCAAGTGATCCTCCCACCTTGGCCTCCCCAAATGCTGGAATGACAGGTGTGAGCCACTGTGCCCAGCCCTACATTTTCTTACCTATTCCTTCTTTTATTGTTATTATTTATTTTTTCATTTAATCTTGCTCCTTCTAATACCTGTTCTTTCTTCTGCTTTCCCATAGGGTCATGATACCATTGACCAGTAATGAAATGGTGAGCTCCCCGTTGTCAGGGGTGTCAGACAGATGTTGGGTGACATCAAGGACTGGTAAAAAGGGATTGCTGCATTGGACATTTATTCAGCCCCACTGTGGGCCAGGTCTTGACTAGACACCACCTCCTTGGAAAAGAGCCAGACCCAGTTGTCACTTTTGAGGGGTGTTACAGACTGAATTGTATCCACTCCCCAAATCTGTATGTTGAAGCCCTAACCCCTAATGTGATTTTACTTAAGAATTGGTAATGAAGGCTAAAGGAGGTTGTAAGGGTGGGGCCCTAACCTGATAAGACTGGTGGTGTCCTTATGAGAACAGGAAGAGACACCAGAAAGCTCACTCTCATTCTGTGAGCACACAGAGCGAAGGCCATGTGAGGACACAGCAAGAAGGTGGCAGTCCACAAGCCAGGCGGAGAGCCCACCTCAGAACCAACCCCAGTGGCACCTTGATCTTGGACTTCTAGCCTCCAGAGGGGGGTAAAGAAATGTCTGTTGTTTATAGCATCCGGTTTGTGGCATCTTGTTATGGCAGCCTAAGCTCACTAGTCCAGGGGGTTCTTAGGTGAGGGATATGCTAAGGTTGCTGACTGTGATACAGTACTATACAGGACATAAGTATGCACAGAGAAGGGAGTGCCTGGCTCAGTCAGGTGGGCATCAAGGAAGGCTACCTGGAGGAGGTGGTGGTGCAACAGAGTAAAGAGAAGCTGGTCATGAAGAGAGGAAGAGGAAGGAGAGGAAGCAGAGGTGGTGGGGGGGGGGGACAAGGTGCAAAGACACAGAGGTGTTAAAAGGATAGCAGGTTTGGGGACACCAAGAAGAATTCTGTGTGATTGGAGAGCAGGGTTGGAAGAAGATTTGAGAGGAGAGAGGAGGCTGGGACACAGTTGGGCCCACCGATGAGGGAGGACCCTTCTCTATTTTTCTGAGAAGACGATTTAGAGACTCCCACCTGCCAGAGAACTCCACGATCAGCGACTCACTTGCTGTGTGACCTTAGGCAAGTCACTTAACCTCTGCGCACTGTAATTCTCTCATTTGTAAAACCAGGCGAAGCATCGCTGCCCTGCCTGCCACCCGGATGCTTTGTGGGCTCAATAAGCGAGTGCGTGTGAAAGCACTCTGGTGAAAGCCCCATAATAGCGCCACGGAAATGGAAGGTGTTATTATTATGTAACCGCGCTGACTCCCGTCAGAGAGCGTGGAGTCAATTGGAGTCTTGAGGGATGTCAGGGAATTGGCTGCTCTCTGAAGCTTGTCATAGAGACCTGTCTTTTTATTGTACTCCTTTCATATCACTGTTGGCCCGATGAAAGAAGGGGAGAGAATCTTTGATATGTCTAAATATTCCGCTGCCACCAAGACAGGAGGAATTCCGAGGAAGAGCTATTATTAGAGGCTGAGCTGGAGGCAGGCGCTTATGTGGATCAGAGGCTGTCAGTTTGTATAAACAGCCTCCCGCACTTCCCAGGCTGCTGTGGGCCTTGGCACAGAGTAGGTGCCAACCGTGCTGGTTGAATTGCAGTGGTACTGCCCAGGCAGGCACAGAACCAGCTTCTGGTTCCCATTCTGTAGCCACTTTGCTGGGTAACCCCAAGCCAGTCACTTACCCTCTCTGAGCCAAGGAAGACATTATAGTGCTTCCTGATGGTGAGGTCTTTTATGAACGGGGAAGATAAGATGCTGTATGGTACAGAGATCTGGGCAGGCCAAAGAAGTGACCAAGCACAGGCTGCTGACATCCTGGGTATGATAAGGTAGGGAATTTCCTCTCTGGGAAGGATGCATTAGGATTGTGTTCTTCCTAGACCTTGTGTCAGAACCACCTGGGGAGTTTGAAAAATCAGATTCCCCAGCACTACTCCAGGCTTAGAATCAGAATCTCTGGAGGTGAGGCCTGGAACTGTCTTCAGCAAGCTCCCTGGTGGTGTGGATGCAAGTGGCTCAGCACTGGTCCATGCTCCTGCATTTACAAAGACCTGGACCTGGTCAACTGTCTGGCTCAGACACACTGATTCCATGGGAACAGTGTGTCCATCTAGCACAACAGTGCTAGATGACATAAGACAGGGCAGGACACCCTGCCTAGTGCTTGACCCAGTGAGTCCAGCCCTTTCCCTGTTTACTTCTAGGCCACATTAAGCCCTCCAGGAGCCTGTGGGTGGGTCCTGGACCCACTAGCCCACGAACTGGGGAAATGATGGTTGTACTCTGGCTCCTGGCCAGCTCCAGCTGGGTATGATGTCTTCCATACCAACCCTATAAAGATTGCCATGCCTAGATGGAGCCTGCCATGTCTGGCTTGAGACTTATAGAGACCAACTGGGGAGGGCTTCTGGCAGATGAAGAATGGGCCTCTTGGTGCTCATTTTTAATGACTTGTCAAAGTCACTTGTCAAAGTGCCTTCGCTGACAGGGAGCCTCAGAGAAACACCTGGAGGTACCACCTGAAAACAGTTCCCTGTTTCAACGGTGAGGAAATGGGCTAAGAAGGGCCAAGTTGGTTTGTTGCTTTCACTAGAACCCCTGTCCTGTTGGATTAACCCTGGGACCTGGGTGAACTTGAAGAAGGCAGAGCCCGGACAGGCGTACAGAATCGGAGACTATTTTATGTTCTAATGTAGGCTGACATCCTGGGGGTAGATGATAACCTGTCCCTGTCCTGGCTCTCATGGGCCTATTGAATCTCTAGGCTCAGCACATCACAGTCCCCCCAGTCTCTGCCTTCTCTCCACTACCACGACAACTGACTACCAAGGAAGAATAAGAGCAGTGCTTCTTGCCTTGGTTGCCCACTAGAGTTTCCTGGTGTACTTCAAGAAGTCCCGATACCCAGCCACACCCTTGACCAATCAAGTCAGTATCTTGAGTGTGGAACCCAGGTCTCAGTAAATATTTTTAAAGCTCCCTAGAGATTTCATTGTGAAGCTAAGGGGAGAACTGCTACTTTAGAGTGGGTGATTCTCTACAAGGGGTGATTTTGTCCCCCAGGGGACACGTGGCAATGTCTGGAGACATTGTTGATTGTTACAACTGGGGACGTACTACTGGCATCTGGCTGGTAGAGGCCTGGGATGCTGCTAAACACTCTAAAGTGCACAGGACTGCCCCTACAACAGAGAACCATCCAGCCCCAAATGTCAGTAGCGGTGGGGTTGAGAAACCCTCCTTGGATGAAATGGGGGAGGTGACCTTGCTCATCATTCAGCCTTGCAGGCTGACCATCTCCCTCTTGCATCTTCCCAGCTCCCTTTGAAGGGAGCCTCTCCCAGAGTACTACAATTTTCCCAGTGGGTGTGAGCAGCTCTCAGCATATTAGCCACCTGGGTTTTCTGCCATGTCCAATACCGGTCATGGAGACAACCATCAAAATCACAATGATCTTTCACCTTTACTAGATGAAAAGTAAAGGTAAACTGCTCTCAGATGAGATGCAGGGAGCAGAAGGCTGGAACAGTGCCTAGAGCTGGAGGGATATGATTCAGATGCATGAAACAAACATCCCCACATCAAAATTAATTTCTTCCTCATGTAAAGAAGTCTGTTGGTGTGGAGCCCAGGGCTGGAAAGACAGTCCATGTGTCAGGGACCCAGGCTCCTTCTGGCTTCTTACTCCCCCATCCACAGCACATAGGCCCCCACTGTCGTGCAAGAAGGATGTGGAGCTCTCAGAAGGTCTATGCTTTTTTTCTCCTTCCAGGACTGGTGGAGGCACCCAGCCATCCTAATTCTTCCATGTGACTCGTATAATAATCCTGTGAGGAATAGAGAGTAGGTGTCATATCTGTGCATTCTACAGATGTAGAAACTGAGGCTCAGGGACTTTGAGTATATGTCAAGTTAGAAGTGGAATTCAGGACTTCCAACTTTCCTAATGGTGGTCTTTCTCCTGCAGGGGACTGAGGGGGACACACACCTTCCTCATCTAAGCCTTTTACGTCTCAGATCTGGTGAATTTTTCTGACTCCTTCAAGGCAGGGCCTGCCTACACATATGGTGTTTACCCCCTGAGTTTAAATGACATTATGGCTAGATGACATAAGACAGTGACTTTTTCTTTTTTGAGACAGGGTCTTGCTGTGTTGCTCAGGCTGCAGTGGCATGATCACAACTCACTGCAGGCTTGAACTTCTGTTCTCAAGCGATCCCCCTGCCTCAGCCTCTGGAGTAGCTAGAACTGCAAGTGCACACCACCATGCCTGGCTAATTTATTTATTCATTTTTACTTTTTGTAGAGGCAAGGACTCACTATGTTGCCCAGGCTGGTCCCAAACTCCTGGCCTCAAGCATCCTCCTGGCTTGGCCTCCCAAAGCATTGAAATTATAGGCATGAACCACCATGTCTGGCCTATGGTGGCTCTTAAAGCATTCTAGACCAGCAGCATCGGAATCATCTGGGAGCGTGTTAGAAATACAGATTCTTGGGCTGGGTGAGGTGGCTCATGCCCAGCACTTTGGGAGGCCGAGGCAGGCAGATCACTTGAGGTCAGGAGTTCGAGACCAACCTGGCCAACATGGTGAAACCCCATCTCTACTGAAAATACAAAAATTAGCCAGGTGTGGTGGTGTATATCTGTAATCCTAGCTACTCAGGAGGCTGAGGCAGGAGAATTGCTTGAACCCAGGAGGCAGAGGTTGCAGTAGCCAAGATCACACCACTGCACTCCAGCCTGAGGTACAGAATGAGACTGTCTCAAAAAAAAAAAAAAAAAAAAAAAGACAGATTCTTGCAGCCATCGGTTTGAACAAACCTCTGTGGGGTTCTGAGCCCTGCCCTCTAAGGTTTGAGAGGCTCTGGTCTAAGCGATCCTGGAGGCAGTTTTGCAAATCCCAGTCCTAGAGAGGCCATGTGAATTGCCAGAGGCCGCAGTCAGTCCCACACAGGAAACAGCTGGAATCCCAGGACTCCAGCCAGGACCCATATAGGACTTAAGGCCAGGGCTAGGTGAACGGGCTTTATTAGCAATGGTAAGCTCAGCTACCGAGACAAAAATAAGCCAAATCAGTAGCTAGAAGAATAATGTCCAGGTTGTGGGCTGACCCAGCCCTCACAGTCTTCCAGGGGCCCTCTTTCTGATTTCTCTCCCATCTCCTCACAGGGCATTGTCCTCATCTCTCTGGTGCACACTGTGGGGAGGGAAAAAGGAACCAGGACGTTCTTAATGTGCCAGACTGGAAGCGGCAGACATCACTCTAACCCGCATTCCAGACCTCAGTCACATACACAAGAGGCCAGAAATGCTGTCCAGCTAGACAGCCAAGGCCCGGCTACCTCTGACCCCAGATTCCCCACCCTTCTCCTCACTTAACTACGTTCTGGCCACTGATCCATCCAAGGGCCTATGCTCTTCCTACCTCAGGCCTTTTTGCAGGTGCTGTTCCCTCTGCCAGAAATGCTTTGCCCGCCCTTGTCCCCTTCCCTGACCAGCCTATGAGCAGTGAATGCTCTCCTTGGTATTCTCTGTCTCAGCCTCCTGTTCGTTTCCTTCGCTGGGATATGACTTGAGTTTGCATCTTTGTCTGATTACTCAAAGATCTTGGGCCTGTTTCTCCCACCGGCTCTAACCTAGACCTGTGGCATCAGAATCACCAGGGGTGCAAATTCTCCAGCTGCACCCCAGATCTACTGAATCAGAAACTATGGGTGTGGGGTCCACCAATCAAGGTTTTTAAAAACCCTCCAGGTGATTCTCGTGCACAGCAAAATCAAAAAATAGTTCTCTGAGGCTGGAATCTGGGCATCTTCAGGTCTACGCGGCCCACTGGTGAATCTCTATGGAGTGCAACTGCATCCTCCACTCCATAAGCCTACTCCTTGGCCTACAACATGGAGAGAGGGAGTTGGGGAAGGTGTGACCATAGGAATAGACACAGAATTGGTGTGGCGGCAAGACAGACTGACCCCCAGGGAGCATGCAGCAGCCACATGAGACAGTGCGTCATGGAGCTTTAGGAGGAGGGGAAGAGAGTGGACCATAAGCATCAGAGGATGGAATGCCTGGTCAAGAGAAGGGAGGTGAAGCACCAGTCCTTCCACCACTAGCTGGGCAACTGGCGCAGGCCCTCTCTCTTGACCTCAGTTAACACAACTCTAAAATAGTGCAACAGTGATACTTCACAGCCTTTCTCAATTAAACAAAAACAATGTGTGAAGAGTGAGATCAATGAAACTCCTAACAGTGCCTTTTATTGAGCACCCAATGTGTGCCAGGCCTGGGCCAAGCACTGTATGATTTCATCTTCGCATCAGCCTTTTGAGATAAGTTCTAAATCACTCCCAATTTGCAGATGAGAATGCTGAGGCCTAGAGCTCTCAGTCACTTGCCTAGGGATAACACTAAAGCAATAGCTGACAGGGCTGGGTCGAGGCGAGAGGACATCAGTGCTCTTATTCTGCCTGACAATGAGCTGTGTTCTGTTCCTGCATTGCTCCCCCAGCACAGCTAGTCAGCAAGGCAAGAAGTGCCGCTGCCCGGGCCTTTGGGTGTGTCCGCTCCTCGGCCTTTTGAGGGCTCATGCAGGAAGCAGGCTTGATGCATGCTTGTCAAGTGGAATAGAACTGAGGGAGAAGAGAGTGCCCTCAGCCTAGCCCACCAGGGAGGTCCACCGCACAGTGGCATTGGAAGTGGTTCTGCCTTTGCAGGGCCTGGTCCCACCTGCCTCACCACATCAAGGCTGCCTGGCTAAGGGGAATGCATTGCTCCCTGGACCTGTGCATAACTGTGCCCACCTAGCCATGTTGTGGGAATCAATATCAGGTGTGCAGAGAGGCAAGCAGGGCCCTTGCCTTTAGCGGATGCTCCATTGAGAAGTTGTTCGTGCATTCGTTCATTCTTACCATCCTCAGCATGTTCACTGAGCCGCAGTAAGAGATGATGCCATCTACCAACCTCGGCATCCTGTGTAATATTTAGACACATCAATGGCTAATTTTAATGCAAAATACTGGGGGCAAGGCAGTGCAGAGCAGGGACTACTTCTGCCTGAGGGTGGAGTAGGGGACAGTGGAGGCTGCAGGGAGGCTTCAAAGAGGAGGTGACATTTACCCAGCATCTTTAAGAACTTTACCCCTCACTCTTATCTGTTCTTACTCTGCCACTTGAACTCACCCAAGCCTCCCACTACCCCCTCACACACCCATGCACACATGCATAGCACCACAACTGTCAGCCAAACCCCTGCACCAGCACCAGCGAAGTTCCACCTGCACGGGGTGCTTCCTAGGTGCTGGTGGAGGCCATCTGGTAAGTCATGGGTCAAATTCCACCTTGAAATGAATTTTGTTTCATCTCACAATGTTTAAAGTTTTGAACTATCAACAATTCACAAGCCAGAGATTGCATACTAATAATTCAGAATTTTCACTTTCTCTAGAAAAATGAGAAGTCTCTCCAGCCCCAGTGATGGCCAGCATCCTGGAGCTGAGGGGGCTGAGTGGCGGCTATGCCCTTTGGGCAGGTGAGTGTGCTCCAGTCCCGGGCTCCCCACGTGCTGCACACATCTGGAGTCTACCTGGGCCGGAGAGACACTTGACTTTAAGACCTCTGGGTCTCTCCCACTGGGTCCTGTGGAATTTCCCCAGAAATGGCTGTGAAATACCCCTACTCCTTTTGCTCCCACTAAAGGGAGCATATCAGAATGGGAGTGACGGTTGTAAAAATAATAAATCATTTACAATAATCAGCATTTATACGAAATGACTGTGACACATCTCCCACCTGATTGGGTTACCTGCATGTGATGTGACCCCAGGGCTCTTAGCACAAAGTGTCGTGGCAAACTATGCCTGGCTCTACCTCTCACTGGCATTTTGGGGGACATCAAAGCTCAGTACGGACTCTGCCCAATCAATATAGAAAAAAAGTAAAACTGATCAGAAAGGCGACGACCTCCAAGGGCAACTATGTGCCTGTTCCCATTTGTCCTGCCAATACTTAATGCCTTTACCTTCTCAGCTTGAGGCTGCATATTTTTTGAATCCCAGATACACACACACACACATATATATATATATTTTAAATCAGGCAGCAGCTCCCAGTTTTCTCACCTAGGGGTTGCTTGTGGCCAAGAGGAAAGAGTTGTCTATAAGACAGTTTTTTTCCCTGGCTTTCCTTTCTAAAGCCACCCCTGAGGGGATGATGCTGGAGGTGGGAGGAGGAAGAAGGGGAAAGGGAGAGCTCCAAGGGAAACAGGAATAGGGAGAAAAGGTGCTTCCTGGTCCCTGGAGATGTCTCCAGTGGGTGCAGGTTTTGTAAGTAGTGGGACCCCACCTCTCCCTGCAGCAACCCAGGAGGAATGGCTGAGTGATTTCCAGCACCCCTGAAGGTTTCCAGCCCCAATTGTGGGACAAAAGCAGAGTGCAGGGCACCTAAAAAGACTAAGGCGGGGAACAGCGATTGTTTCTGAAGCAGGCAGAGGGGCCCGAGGCCCTGAGGTCTTCCCCAAACCTACATGTTGTGTAAGACTCTGTGACCTTCACATAATTTTTGCCTGGGGGGAAGAGCCCCTGGCCGTGATGGACTAGGGTTACATTTCCAGGGAGCATTGCAGAAGGAGGGCTCCAGAATTCAAAGCTACAATGATTTATGGAAAAGGCTAAATGGGATTCTTCCTGTAAGCTTGAGTTTGAAGACTGAGGTTCTTACCCCCAGAGTAGATATTGAGGCAGATTAGTTCCAGAATTGGGTTACGGGTGTTCAGAGATGGCTAATGTGTGTTATCTAGAGGGCCAGCTCACCCCGGGAAGGGCTCTCTAGGTCTCTGTGTTAAGAAGGATTCTGAGGCAGTCTTGGCTGGGTCAGGGGAAAGCAAGCTTTCATTGATGAGTGAGCTGAAGCATGGATGTGATTTTTGGTCGTATTTAACCCTTACATTTCATAAGCAAAGAAATTGAGGGCCAGAGAGTTAAACCTTTGGCCTAAACTTGGGGCAGAGCTGGAACCAACCAATAACTCCTGATACTAGTGCTTGTGGAATCCTGACAAGATAAGGAAGGAACAAGGAGGAAGGAATTCTAGGCGGGGGAGAACAATTTTTCTGGGAGACAGCTCATCACAAACAACCTGCTAGCACAACATCCTGTTCCCAAACGCCTGTTCCACATGTAACCTCTCTAGCATGATCTTATACAACTTCCCTCCAGCCCCTTTGCAGATGGCCCCTTCTCTGCTGTGCTACCCTTTGCACCTTTGCAACCCTTTCTCTAATAAATTTGCCTTTCTTTACCTGTGACTGTTTTGGTGAATTCCTTTACCGCCTGCCACACCAGCCCCAGACAGTTGCACCCATGGCAGTACTCTTTAACTGACAAAAAATTCAGTGAGCATTTTTCATACCCTATTTTATGCTGATTTGTGTTCGGTGGTGGGGCAGTTCGAGGATCAAAATATTAAAAACATGGTATTAACTGCCTACCATAACATTTCTGATGCTCATGAGACTATTACCTGACTAATATTTATATTAGAGTATATTAACAACTTTTGCATAAACCTCAGCATTTTATGAACTAGTTCAGTATAGTGCTCCACAGGGGGAGCCTCCTTGCAGTCAATCAGGGACCCAGGTTCTTTCTGTCTTGTAGCTCTGCCACCTCTGAGGGCCACATGGTTCTCTGCTGGCAGATGAAGAAGCGAGAGTGAGTGTGGAGGACTGTGTGGAGAGTTTCTGGGCTGGGCTGGGCACGGCACATGGCTTCCACCCCCTGGTCTATGGGTCAGAACTTAACCACCTGGTCACACCTACCTGCAAGGGTTGCTGGGAATGTAGGTTCGTTGTGTGGTGATGGGAAAAGAGAAGGGGGCTTGAAGGAGATTTGCCGTGCCCGTTTCAAAGAGGAGACTGAGATTCAGAGATTTAAGTAGCTTGCCAAGGGTCAGTCAGCTAGTAAGAGGTAAATGCAGAATTTGTATGAGTTTGCTAAGGCTGCCATAACAAAAGTACCACACATTAGGAGGCTTAAACAATAGGAATGTGTTGTGTCATGGCTCTGAAAACCAGAAGTCAGAAATCGAAGTGTTAGCAGGTTCGGTTCCTCCTGAGGGTTGAGAGAAAATCTGTTTCATGCCTCTCCCCTGACTTCTGGTAGCCTCAGGCGCTCCTTGACTTGTAGATGGCATTCTCTGTATTCACCTTGTCTCCCCTCTATGTGTTTCTGTCTTTGTGTCTGAGGACATCAGTCATACTGGATTAAAGCCACCCTAATAGCCTCACCTTAATTTGATCATCTGCAAGAACCCTATTTCCAAATAAGGTCACATTTACAGATACCAGGGCTAGGATTTCCACGTCTTTTGGGGTGAACACAATTCAGAACTCAAACACAGGTTTTTCTGTAGGTCATAAAAAGGACGTGATGAGTCAACCTGGAGGATTCAAAGAAGGCTTCCTGGAGAGACTCATGTTCAAGCTGGGCACTGAGGGTAGATCAGGAGTTCTCCAGCTGGAAAAATGGGTAGGGAATTCTAGAAAGAGGCATGAGGTAAGTCTCTGTTCATGTGCGCAAAAGAAATAACCTGCGTTTCTTTTTAGATATCCTAGAATTCAGTTGTGGAACGAATTCATACCATCTTTCTCCTTTGAGTTTCAATTGACATGGCCTATCTGCCCAATGGAGGCAAACGGCAAATATATGTGGAGCACCACTTTGTGATAAGCCATATGCAATGTCCTGGGGACTCAGAGGTGACTCCAACAAAGTCCCTGCTCCCCTGGAGCTCACAGCCCAGGTCAGCATTCGGTGAGCCTACGTGAAAGATAACTAATGAAATGAAAATAAAACACACATGTCATAAGTCTGAAGTAAGTGGGACAGATAGAAAGTTTTATTGCCATTCACAGGAGAGGGACAGCTTGGTGGCCTGGAGCAATCATGGAAGGCTTCCTGGTGGCAGACTCTAGGGCTAGGATTTGATAGAGGGCTTGGATATGGCAGTGGGTGAGGGCTGTGGCATTCTAGACAAGGAGAACAGCATAGCCAGGACTGCTGGAAGCCAGGCTGGGGTTGGAGAATGGGAAAGTCTCGAGTGCCAGCCCAGGAGGCTGGGTTTTATGCTAAGGGCCCTGGTTTCACCACCTGGCTGCTGTCATTCTTCTGCCGGTGGGCAGATTGCACGTGAGCCTGCACCACCGGAGCTGTACCGAGTTTGGCCAGCACTGTGGCGTGTCCTGATGACATAGACCCTGGGGCCTGCAGGGACCAGCGGGGGTGGTGTGAATGGCTCCTGCATTTGGGACAGATGCCAGGAGATGACTGTTAGGGCTGCGGCTCCAGTGACTAGATAAGAACAGACATCAAAAGCAGGCAATTGCTGTTCTTCCCACAAAGGGCACCCTGGGAGGGGTGGCCCTGCTAAGAGCTCAGCTCAGCGGTCTCCCTGTGGGGGGCCGGGATGGCTGTGTCACGGCTGCAGCCCCCAATTCACAGTTATTAAGCTAAATGACTGCCTCCCAAGCTCAGCGGTGGCACCAACCCTCCATCAGTTCTCAGACCTCGCTGGGAGCTCCGCTTTCATCCCTTGGCATCACCTCGCCTCCCTCCCTGGCCTTCAGAAGGTGGAAGGGCTGCTCTTCCCTACTGGCTGGGAAGGGAGAAAGTCTTCCTCTCAGGGAGGGAAGAAAGAGTTGATTAAGATGAACCCACAGCAAGGGCCTCCCCTCCCAGGGGCCCTGGTATGAAGGCAGAGGATGCGGGTAGAGTCCTGGGCTGCGCAACAGGTGCCTGGTTCTGGCCCTGGCCCAGCACTGATCCACTGGGGAAACTTGGGCCTGTCATTCCTCCCTCTGTCTCAGCTTCCTCTCCAACAAATGGGGAAAATGACATTGACGGTGTCGATAAAATGTTTTCATACTAGATAAGAAAGAGCTTTCAAGACAAACATTCTGCCTTTTGAGTGTTTTGGAAAATATATAAGCAATACAATTCTAGTTTTTCAAACAACCCTAGTAAGTAAGGGGTGACTGAGGCCAGCAACCCTCCTACTGGCATGAAGGGTCCCAGAAGTAAACAGCCTCTGATTCTATCCCATTTGTGTGTTTACAAATCTTAAATTACATGATCAAGAACCAGGGACCAGACAACCAGAACCTAGCCGTCACCAATTAAGAAGTCAGGATTAAGGACTCGTGGACTGACGGTAGATGCCAGTGGGAACGCTAATCCCTCTGAACCTTTCCAGGAACACATTGATACAGTGAATGTTTTCACTCAGCCAAGAAGGGCTCCTTGAAAGCCCAGCTCTTCCAGGAAGACCTCCCAATTTCTCCTGTGCGACACTGCATGGGAGGGGTTTGCTAGTGTGTCTGTGGCTTTCCTAGATGTGAGTGCCTCTGGCTTGGAAACCACATCATTGCTGTGCCCCCAGAACCTGGCACAGGGCCTGGTGGGAGTAGGTGGTCAGGGAGCAAATGTGAATCACAATTCTTTCTGAGCCCCTGCCGGGTGTCCAGCAGCATCAGGCACTGCAGGGGATGCTGAGGAGTGGTCTGATCATTGCTCCAAACGTGTGCCGTGGAGGAAAATGGAGAGTGGTTAACAGGGTTGGGTCGTGTGGACAGAAGGTGGGCACGTGAGGACTCCAGGAACGGGATCGGGGGGCTTCTCGAGAGGAGCACTTGGCTTGAACTTTGAGGGATGAGCAGGAGTTAGGCAGTTGGAGGAATGAGGGTATTCCAGGGGAATAGAAACATGACTGAGTGCCTGGAGACTGCCAGGAACTTTATGAAGCATGTCCCGTTCTATCCTTCCCACAGTGGTGTGTGGACAATATTATCTCCATCTTGCAGATGAGGAAGTGCAGGCTTTGCAAGGCTAGGTGATTTTTTATGTTCACACACAGAGGTGGGTTTGAGTTCAGGTCTGTCTGTCTTATGGGGACACTAGGACATGGGCAGAGACAGGAGAGGGTGTAGTCAGAGAGCAGAGGGGGACTAGCAAAAGGGACAGGCCAGAGACACTATGGGGACTCTCTTTTCCAAAATAATTTCTCAGATCTCATTTGGCACTGGGATCTCCAGCCTGACCGGTTAGATTTTGCTCCCATCAGACAGTAAGGAAACTAAGACTCAGAAAAGGGGCCTGTTTTGCTGCTCTGCCAGAGATGGTTTAGGACAGGTACAGACAAAAAGGGGTGTCTGCACCAGGATGTCAGCTCTGCAAGGGTAGGGCTGCACTGGCTTGCTCAGCATTGCACCTCCATGGTCAGAGTAGAGCCTGAGTCACAGCAAGTGCACAGTAAATGTTTGCAAAATGAACACGTGAATAAATGTAGGGGACTTCCAAGGAGAGAGAGAAAGAGAGAGACAGAGTATGTGTGTGTATGTGTGTGTGTGTGAGAGAGACAGAGAGTATGTGTGTGTGTATGTGTGTTTGCGTGTGAGAGACAGTGTGTATTGTGTGTGTGTGTGAGAGAGTGTGTGTGTATGTGTGTGTGTGTGCATGTGAGAGACAGTTTGTGTACGTGTGTGTGAGAGAGAGTATGTGTTGTGTTGGTGTGAGAGACAGTGTTTGTTATGTGTGTGTGAGAGATAGAGTGTGTGTGTGAGATCAGAGAGAGACTGTGTGTGAGAAGACTGTGTGTGAAAGAGAGAATGTGTGCGTGTGTGTTTGCATGTGAGAGAGACAGTGTGTGTGTGAGAGAGTGTGTGTGTGAGTCAGAGAGAGACTAGTTGTGTGTGAGAGACTGTGTGTATGTGTGTGTGAGAGAGAGAAAGTGTGTGTGTATGTGTGTGTGAGAGACAGAGACTGCGTGTGTGTGTGAGAGAGACAGTGTGTGTGTGAGACAGAGACTGTGTGTGTGTGAGAGACAGTGTGTGTGTGAGACAGAGACTGTGTGTGTGATGAGAGACAGTGTGTGTGTATGTGTGTGTGTGAGAGAGAAAGTGTGTGTGTATGTGTGTGTGAGAGAGAGAGAGAGACTGCGTGTGTGAGAGAGACAGTATGTATGTGTGTGAGACAGACTGTGTGTGTGTGTGTGAGAGACTGTGTGTGAGACAGAGACTATGTGTGTGTGAGTGTGTGTGTGTATGTGTGTGTGTGAGAGATAGAGACAGAGACTGTGTGTGTGAGACAGAGACTGTGTGTGTGTGTATGTGTGAGAGACAGAGACTGCGTGTGTGAGACAGTGTGTGTGTCAGAGACTGTGTGTGTGAGAGAGAGAGACAGTGTGTGTGTGAGACAGACTGTGTGTGTGAGAGAGAGAGTGTGTGTGTGTGAGACAGAGACTGTGTGTGTGTGTGTGAGACTGTGTGTGTGTGTGTGAGAGAGAGAGAGACAGAGAGTGTGTGTGTGTGTGTGTGTGTGTGTGTATTTGTGAGAGAGAAAGAAAGAGAGAGAGAGAAGCTGACAGTGCTGCCTTTAGATGAAAACCTGGATGATCTTAGAAGTTCTCCCAAGGGTGATTTCTCACCTGTAACACAGAGAGAGCTACAAGCAGTGAATTTGTGAAGAGCTTGCTCTGTCCTGGAAACTGAGCCAGGCTCCAGGGACACGGACACACTAATCACACTAATCCTCTCATGGAGGTTATAGAATCTGTGGAAGACAAACCCTCATTGCTCATCCAACAGATGGCAGAGGTGATGGGGAAGCATCCTAGGCCTCCGAGAGAGAGTAGAGAATGAGACAGTCAAGGTCCCTGTCCACAGGAAGCTTACTTTTTTAGTTGGGGAGGACAGAGGATAAATCAGAAAGCAACCAAAACCAAAATGAAAATGAAACCAGAGGTGCCAGATGACCTGGGGTAGTGATAATTGCTATGAAGATAATAAAAGAGGGGAAGAGTGATTGCTGTGCGGACTGGTGGAAACAGGGTCAGGAAAGGTCTCTCCCAGAAGGTGCCCTCTAAACTGAGTCTTGCTTGGTGCACTTAAGCCAGATGGGGAAGATTTAGAGAAAGAGCATTTCCGGTGGAGCAAACTGCATGTGCAAAGGCCCGGAGAAAGGTCTGGGCTTGCATTCTGGAGGAATAGAAGGAGGCTGCTGTGGCTGGAGCCCAGCTAGTGATCAGAGGAGAGGAGGGAAGGAGAGGAGGCTGAGGTGGAGGGGCGGGACCCATCATGCAGGGCTGTGTCTAGTGGTTGGAGGTTTTGTAAGTGCTCCAGGGGGGATATGATAGCCATAACAGTCTAACATGTAAATGTTGACAAAACAAGGAACTGTACTAATGAAGTGCTGCAAGAGGCTATGAAAGCTAAGTATAAGATGCCATTGTAGTAATTGTGTGGCCAAGAGGAGAAGCAACAGGACCAGATGGGCTCCTTAAAGGGGGCGCACTGGAAGGGGGTGAGGCAGGAGAGACACTAGTGCTGAGTCTGGATGAAGCCAGACTTAAGGAGGTGGCAGGGAGGATGCGCAAGTGTGGACAGATGGCAGAGCTTCCTTGGATCTGGTAGAACCTGAAGGCCTGGTTGGTCCCAAGACCATCCTAAGAAAAGGAGGGCCATGCTGGGAGCTGGAAGAAACCTGCAGCAGGTTGGAAGTTGAATGGGGTACCTTCACAAGTTCTGTCTATTGGAACCTCAGAATGTGACCTTATTTGGAATAAAGGTTTTTGCAGATGCAACTAAGGTAAGGATATCAAGGTGAGATCAATCTGCATTAGGCTGGTCCCTAAATCCAAGGGCAAGTGTCCTCATAAGCAACAGAAAAGACGCTGAGACACAGGAAGGAAGGTGTTATGAAGACAGAGGCAGAGATTGGAGTGATGTAGCCACAAGCCAAGGATCTCCAGGAGCCCCCAGAAGCTGGAAGAGGCAAGGAAGCGTTCTCCCTTGAAGCGTTCAGAGGGAGCCTGCTGCTCCTGACACTTTGATTTCAGACTTGTGGCCTCCAGAGCTGTGAGAGGTTGCATTTCTGTTGTGTTAAGCCACTAAGTTTGTGGTAATTTGCTGTGGCAGCCCTAGGAAACAGTACAATGCCCCGTGAGAAGCCCCAGCTCATACTGCTCCTGTGATTATGACCCTCTGCTTGCATCTGTTGTGAAGAGCTCTGCTCTGTTCCTGTTTTGCTACACTCTCCCCCTCCTCTCACTAACCCCCCTACCATCTATATTAGAATAAGATTGAATTTTCTAGCTTGGGTTACTAAGCTTTCAGATCTCAAAAGTGTGGCCATTAATCAGCTGTCATGGGATGTCGTCAACAAGGGGCTTTAAAAACCATGTTTGCTTTTTAGGCTGATAATACTTGGAGGTGAAGCTGGGAGAGTTATACATAATGCATGCATTTTAATGGGCCACGCACTACAGCCCTCTTTAGTCTGAATGATTCGTTTTAATGTTCAAAATAAATATCAGAGACAATTTGCCAACAAAGCCGATTTTCTCCGCCCGCCATTAACTTAATCTTTATACCTCAGCCTAATGACAGAGGGGCTGGGGGGCGGGAGGGGGGCTTTGGATTGCAAGTAAGTGGGGAAAAGCAGGTGGCATGGTCATGAGCCATGGGGTGACCGCATGTTTCGGATTGTACAGGATAGTCCCAATTTATGCCCAATGTCCTGCAGATATTCTGAGGCTGGATTGAGTGCTGCTGCCAATATTTAAATGTTTTTGATGGACCAAATAACAATTTCATATGGTTTAATCTAAATATAGAAATAGCTCTTGGTTTGTTTGATAACTTACCTGGTTATGGTAAATATGCCCTTTATATGTGGGAAACTGAGGTACTGAGAGCCAAAGAGCATTGTCTGGGGACATGGAGCTCCATAGAGGCTCAGCTCCAGGCTCCCTGGGTGCTCCTGCTCCCAGCCCAGGTGATTTCCTCTTGGAGTGTGTCCAAACTGCCACTGCCCTCTCTCTGCCTCAGCTTGTCCAGCTCCTGCCTGCTCATGGGCTCTCAGCCTCCAGGGCCTCTTGCTGCACATTTGGAAGGCAAACCTTGAAGGCACACTTCATTCTGCCCCAGGTCTCCTGAGGTAGTGACGTTTGAGGAAGGATCAGCAAACCCACTGTCCAAACCCGGGCATGGCACCATGGTGTATCTCAGTCTTGATCACCCACAACATGGAACCGTGGAGACTAATCACACATACTTACAGTTAAGTAATTTTGGATAATTGACACGTATTTGGAATAAGGTATGATCCTTGCTTTTTTGAAGGTTACTGAAGGTAGGATGGGGAAACAAGATGAATATTCCTCCACATTTTGAGGTTGATTTTTTGAATTCACTTTTTTTTTTTTTAATTTTTAAGAGACAGACCCTTGATCTATTGCCCAGGCTGGAGTGCAGTGGTGCAATCATAGCTCATTGTAGCCTTGAACTCTTGGGCTCAAGTGATCCTCCTGCCTCAGCCTCCCTAGTACCTGGGGGCTAGAGTTGTGCACCACTATGCCTGGCTAATTTTATTTGTTTATTTTTGTGTGGACAGGGTCGCTTCACTATCTTGCCCATGCTGATCTTGAACTCCTGGCTTCAAGTGATGCTCCTGCCTCAGCCTCCAAAGCACTGAAGTTATAGGCATGGGTCACCCTGCCAAGCCTGGAATTATTTTTTCTTTCTTCTATTCATTTAATAACTATGGAGTCCTCAAGTGCCAGGTGTTCAGCTGAGTGTCAGGATAAATTCACCTAAATATCCAGATTTCTGGCATTCTGGAAAAATGGTCAGATTTGGCTCCCCACCCCACGTTCTTACCTGGCAGCTGTTGGCTGGCACTGAGCTGTGGCACCCTCCCAGCCTCTCTTCACATAGCCCATATTATTCTCCTCTGTGCCACCTGCCTGGCCCCAGCAGGCACTTGAGTTTGGGAACCTTGGTTGATCTCTGCCTCCTATATACCAAAACTGGGCATATAGTAGGTGCCAAAAAAATTCTTGCCATTTGTTGCATGAAACTGATTCCAGATGGTTCTCCTTAAAAGGTCCTGATCTTCCTTGAAATAATTCCACAGCTCCATCCATGTGTTCTGGAGGAGAAAAAGTGCTAGCCCCTTCATGAGTGAGCTCAGCTTGGGGAGGGGACCCTGATAGGCCAACACCCAACCTGAGCATCCTAGAAGTGGGTACGCATACCGTGGGCACATCAGCCTTGGTGAGAATGCAAACCTACCCCCCACCCCCGACATCTATCAAAACTTGAAAATCTCATGCTCTTTGGTCCAGGTGTTCCAGGGCCACATTCCGCAGATGAGTTTGTAAAAGTGCATCAAGATACAGACGCAAGCCCGACGGTTACAAAATAGTTTGCAACAGCAACTAGAAAGCCCCAAAATGTCCATCAGAAGGGACATTTTGTGTGTGAGACGTGGTGCTTCCATGCCAACGGCCCTAGGAGAGAATGAGGTAGGTATGGAGATATGTGCTGATATGGAGAGATTCAGAGATGCAGTTTCAGCAAAATAAAGCAAGGAGCAGAGCAGTTTGTGTATGAACACATTCTGTGTGTAAAAGACAGGTGATGTGAACCCTGGCTCTGCCACTTACCTGCTGTGTGACTTGGGCAAGTCACTTAACCTCTCTGGGAGTCGTTACCTAGGCTGTAAACTGGAACTAATAATAGCGTCTCATCATAGAGCTGCTGTGAGGTCTCATGTGTTAATATATAGAGAGAACATGAAAAGAGCTGGGCCCAGAATAAGACCTCATTGGCTGTTATTATTACTGTATATGCATATATATGTCTTTATATTCTTGGAGAACACAAAATACTAGCAGGGGCTAGTTTTGTTATTGAGAGAGGTTTGGAAGGAGAGACATCTTCTTATTTTACATCTTTATGAACAGTTCAAAATTTTTATCATGGGCATCTTTTAAACTTTTATTTCAAAATAAACGAAAACAAATTGACCAACCACCAGGGAGGAATCTCTTTCTGTCTGGGGTAAAGTGGGAGCTGGGAAAGGTAACCGAGGAGGTTACGTTGGAGCTGGACCTTAAAGGATCACCCAGGCAGAGAAAAGAGCTGGAGGATGGGCATTGTGGCTGGGAAAAGCGGTGTGTGCAAATGCTCAGAGGCAGGAGTGATCAGAGGGAGTAGTGAGGGGTCAGATTTGGGGATCACAGGGGAGCAGCTGAGATGAGACTGGAGGGATCAATGAAAGAGCTTGTGGGCAGGGTTCAGACCTCCTATACTCAAATCCATGTTTGCTTTTAGGTGATGAAGAATAGATGATATATATGTGTGTATGTGTGTGATGTGTGTGTGTGTGTGTGTGTATATATATATATATATATATAAGTTATATAATATAAGTATATATATTTGGACCGGAGTCTCGCTCTGTCGCCCAGTCTGGAGTGCAGTGCCGAGATCGTTGGATCACTGCAAGGCTCCGCCTCCCGGGTTTCGCCATCTCCTGCCTCATCTCCTGAGTGCTGGGACTACAGGCGCGCCACCTCGCCCGGCTAGTTTTTGATATTTTTTTTAGTAGAGGACGGGGTTTCACCTCGTATGCTCAGGATGGTCTCGATCTTTGCCTCGTGATCCGCCCGTCTCGGCCTCCCAAAGTGCTGAGATTACAGGCTTGAGCCACCGCACCCGGCCTAGATGATATATTTTTTTAACTGGATACAGAAATGCAACATGTCCATTCTGACAGATAAGAAAACCGCACTCCAGAGGAGTGAAGGGCCTTTCCTGAGGTCCCACATCAAGTTAGAGGCATAGACAGTGACTGGCTGCTGGTGTCATCTTGTTCTGCCACATAGTACATGCTTCATCAGTCCCACCTGATATTATCTCACTGTAAGGTTGGGGAACTGAGGTTCAGCGGGGAGGCTACTTTTTTCTTTTTGTATAGTCTGTCTCCCCAGTCAGCGAAGGCTCTAGGAAGGTAGGACCTGTGACTGTTCTGTGGACTAATGCTTGCCCCAGGGTTCAGGACTGGCACATAATAGGCGTGCAGTAAATGTCTGTGGAATGCAAGAATAAAACAAGGTCATGTGGGAAGTCAAGGGCAGGCAGAACAGGAACCCAGGTCTCCATCTCCGGACCCGCAGGCTGGGCTCTATTCAGTGCACTGGGAAACTTGAACTCTTGGTGTTGAAAGGGAGCCTTGGGTATCTTGAGAGTAGGGCCTGGGTCTTGTGGTCTGTATTACCCTTGGTGAATGAAGGAAGGAGAGAATGCATGTATGCATGCATCAATGAGAGGATCTGGTCCAGCCCTTTCACAAAGCCCACAGAGGGGAAGGGCTTGGACGAGGCTGCACAGTGGTGGGCCCAGGGCCAGCTCAGAGCAGGGCCTCAGGCAGCGTCAGCTGAATGAATGATACAGCTTCCCTGCTTGACATGGAGCAGGGACCCTTTCTCTCCCTACAGGGGCAGTTCTGCAGGGATGGGATCATCTTTTCAAGCCACTGCCTGGGTCTTTGCATCACTCATCATCACCCCAGGAATGACATTAACGGTGGCTCCAGCTGCTTGTGACTGGCCTGCTCCCTGCGCCCTCCCCATCCCCTCACACTGGCACATGGACCACAATAGGGCCTCTAGGAAGCCCTGCCCCTTTTCCCAAGATGGGAAGCTGGAGCAGGGACTGAGTCCTGGCGTGGCCTCATATTGCTGTGCCCTTGTCCTTGCCCCTTCCTTTCCTCTGTGCCTTGGTTTCTGCTTCTCCAACCTATGTTCTTAAGTGCTGCCTTTGGTGTGGGGATGGGACAGTGTGGAAGAGAGAGCAGGATCGGGGCCTGATCGCCTGGACCCAAACCCTGCTCCACCCTGACCACCTCTGCAGCTGGCCTGGGGCAAGGCACTCACCTCTCTGAGCTTGGAGCTTCTCCCTGCAGGATGGGTGAGAATCCAGCCCCCACCCTAGTCTGTGGTGAGGGCTGGGTGATGCCGTGCATGACAGTTACCTGGTACCTGCCCAGCACCTGGCCTGTGCATGCTCTGGAAGTGTGGCCAGTACTTTCATTACCTCTCCAGCATCATTGCCCTCATCCTGGCACCAGGACTCCAAAGATAAAGCATTCTGTGCGGTGAAACATTCCATCGCCAAGCCTTTGCTGTCACTTGTGCCTGAAATGCCCTCTTGCTGTTGCTCTGAATCGGAGACCCCTTACTCGCCCCCTGACCGGGCCTGGTTCTCAGAATCCCTCTTGATTCACGCTCTTTCCTCTGGATACCCTACAGCCCAGGCCCTTCCTCTACAAGGTCCCATCTGCAGGCTGCCCCGCCATCCGGACCCTCCACTTCTCTCTGTTCCTGGCACAGCTGTGACTGTCTCTCCCTGCCTCAGTTCCCCGGAGGGTGCAGAGTGCCTTTATCAGGCCCTTTACCTCCCCAGCCTCACAGCCAAGGCTAAGGGAGGAAAAATGCCTGGATTCAATTCCCAGCTCTGCCACTCCCCAGCTCTGTGACCTGGGGCAAGTGTCCTCCCCTCTCTGAGCCTCAGTGTCCTCCTTTTCACAGTGGGAATGTTGTCAGCCTTTGCTTGGCCGGGTTGTAGTGGATATCATGTGAGTACCCTGTCTGAGATTGGTTAGGATGGGGGTCCAGCTTCCCCTAAGGTCTGTGTGAATGTTTGCTGCCATTATTGTTATTATTGTTGCTGTGGTCACTAACACTCCCAAGGCCACAGAGCAGATAAGGAAGTGGGGTATCCTGGGTGGAACGGGTGGGCCCAATGCCAGAGTCCAGCCAGTCTGCCTACCCATGTCCCTCCCACCTCTGAGGTCTCAGAGCTGCCAGGGTTTGAGGAGGGAGCTATGTATGTGCTGGGATTTCTGGAGAGGGAAGGAGAGCCCAGTGGGAGGAGGCAGCGCCCTTCTCTCCACCAGGGGTGGTTCTGGGAGGGGCAGGTGAGTGGTGGGGGATGTTGGAACAACACAGCTCCTGTTTGCCGTGAGGGACCTTAATATTGTGACTGCTGCTTCTGCTGTGCCTCCCTGCTGTTTCACTTGGCAAATACACTCCCTGGGGACCAGGCAGGACAGGCTGCTCCCCCAGCTCCTTCTCTCCTGGGAACAGCCAGGCGAGGGGGAGCCATGACTTTGCTCCCTCCGGAGGCCTTTCTCTCCCTACTGCGTGGTAATGCCTGGCTGGGGAGGAACAACTTGAATCACAGTGGCGGGGAGACTTCTGGCCCCATGCCCTGCTTGCTGTGTGACAGTGGGTGCAGAACCTCACCTCTCTGAGCCTCAGTTTCCCTACCTGGGAAGTAAAGGGCTTAGTCTACAGCTCCAAAAAATTATGAAAATTATTCTGTTTCTCTTCACCAGGAAAAGTAAAAGGAGACTTTCACTCAAAGTTGTGGTGGTGGTGGTGATGCTGGTGGTGATGCTGGTGGTGGTGCTGGTGGTGGTGGTGGTGGTGGTAGTGTGTGTGGGTGTACCTAAAATGCAACCCTTCCTCCTTCCCCTAGGAAAGGCTCACTTCAGGTAGGCCTGCTTCCCCCACTCCACCTTCCTCGTGGAAGCCTTCCCTGACCACCCACGCCCCCAGGTGGGTTAGAGTCCTCTGGGCATAACACTGGCTTTCCTCTCTTAAGGCACTCGTGTCTCACCCACGCTAGTACCAGGCCTGGTCTGAGGGGCCTCACCCCAACTGCAGCGTACAGCCTGGCAGAGCAGCCTCCCTGCCTATGGAACTACTCTAAGGTGAGACAACGGGAGGGATTTCTGGACTTTCAGATCAGGGCAATTTCCTGGGAGTCAGAATGCAGGTGGGCATGGGAGTGGAAGGCCCTGCTCTCAGGATCTGTGGAGCCTCTCCCTATAGAATCTTGAATGGCAGAGCTAGGCAGGTGGTCCCTAGGACACACAGTGAGATGTTAACTCTCATTTCCCAGGTCTGATTTTGTATGTGGGCCTAGTTTGAGGCCTCTGTACCTCCAAGTGAGCCTTGTCCCCTCCCTGGGTACTCCAGAGAGCATGGCCGGGCCCAGCTAGGGCAAGTGGCACAGCCCTCTCTGATCCTCCCTTTCATTCTGGGCCTCTCTGAACATCCGGCCCTGTGCCCTCCATCCTTGGTGCTCAAAGCTTCACAGAAGCAGCTCAGCGGGAAATGAGAGTGCTCTGACCTCTCTAGTCCCTTAAACTCTTTTAAAGGAAGAAATACCCTGATGGGAGTGTCTTCTGGCAGATTTACATTTAAAACAAAATGCCAGTCACTGCTCTACAGAATGGGAAGCCCAGGCTCTAGAGTGAAGATCAAGTTGCAGAGAGCTGGGTGGCTGACTTTTCTCATCATTCTGCCCTGGGCCAAGGGCTGCTTCTCACCCTGCTTCCAAAGAGAGTAGCCACAGGGCCAGGCTCCCTCGATCCCTTCTCTCTGCCCAGCTCTAGCTTGGTCCATGACTCTCTGAACCCCCACTGCACACTCCTGCTTCTGTTTTTGTGGGGGCCTGGCCTCCGCCAAGCATCTCCTTCCCCTCCTAGCTCCTGACCCGAGGCCTCGGAGGAACCCTCCCTAGGTTCCAACTGGGAGGGCATCCCTCCACTCCATGTCCTTTGAGACTGCTTCTAGAGCCCAGCATCAGGAAACTATACAGGTTTGGAGCCCAAGAGCTCTGAGTTTAAAGTTTAGCTCTATGGTCATCGGCTTTGGAATTTGGGCAACTCACAAACTCTCCCTGATCCTCAGGTTTCCCATCCAGAAAGTGGGTATAAAAGCACCCATCTCAGAGAGTGACTGCAAGACAGTGAATGAATGTGTGTGATGTGCCTAGCAGCCAGCCTGAGAACAGTTCTGTTCCAAGTGGGGCCCAGGACTGGTGCCATCTGCAGACTGGTCATGATAGAAATGGAGAGTAAGAATACTTGTACAGCAGCTTGACATGATGGTGACATTTTAGCTTATTTCATGAAAGCATTTCCAACAAATTGGAAAATAAACTGACTGGAAATGAAACAAATGGGTTCTTCCACACTTAGAGTTTGAGAAGTCTTAGTCAGCATGGAGGAAATCTCAAGAAACAGTGGTTATTTTCATCCATCCATCCATCCACCCACCCATCCACCCATATGCCCACCCACCCATCCATCCACCCACTCATCCATCCACCTATCCACCCACCCACCCATCCACCCACCAATCCATCCATCCATCCATCCATCCATCCATCCATCTATCCATCCATCCATCCATCCATCCAACATGAATTCACCCCTCACGGTGGATGCTCAGAGGAGCTAAATTTGGCTCTGGCTGTGACTCTTCATTCATTGAGCTTTGTTGGGGTAGATGACAGATATCTGTATGTTCCCCAGATTTCTTCAGGCAGAGGCAGATCTGAATTGTATCATATTGTCGGGGGTAGGGCCAGGAGAAGCCTCATCCCCCAATTGCACCCCTTGCCCTTGCTTGGCTCCTGCTTTCATTTTCATCAGGAAAACCCGGGTAGGATTTACTGTAAGTCTGTTCTTCATTTTCCCAAAGCTCAATGTCAGGAGTTTGTCCCCCACTCCACCTCCCCAAAACTAATTTCCTTTTATTATGAAAACCAGAAAATGACAAGTAATTGCTAGAAGATGTTAGAAAGATTGCATTTTGTTTTGCTACTATCAGCTTAAAATAATGTTTAAGAGATTATGAATGGGTGATTAACTATTTTTTCTATTACTTCTCTCTCAAAAGCAAAACCACAACGATTGTGATATGCACAGTAAAATGAAATCCCCACTATCTGAAACCAGGCCAGAAAAAAACAAAAATATCCACCCCACAAGGAGCCATGTCCCTTTTGGGGAGAAATTGTTGCACTCAGATCTTGGAGAAGACAGAGCCATGCAAGGTTAAGTTGCTAAAGTGACTAAATCAAACATGGTCTCCACGAGCTAATTTCTCTCCATGGCCCCTCCCTCCCTACTCCTTACAGTAAATAGCAGTTATGGGGACTGCAGTCAAATTCCCTATTTACTGCCTTTCCTGAGTCAGTTTGTTTTGGGTGAAAACAGTCTCTGATGCAGTTCTATTGCACCATTTCAGCGGATGTTTATCATTTAAAAGGAACAATTTTAATACCTACATTTGCCTTACAGTATGAGCCATAAATGTGATTTAGGTTTCCCTTTATAATAGACTCTACAAACGATTGCCTAGGCTCCAGAAGAACTGTTCCTCCAAGTGCTGGCCATGAAAATGAACAGCTTTTCCTTTCTTTACAAAAGTTTTCCTTTCTAATACCTCTTGAAATTAATCGAACAAAAACTGGGTAAATGGGCTGATTCACACATCTTCCTTGCTGGGAGTCGAGCCTCCCAGGAATGTTTTGGGAAAGGATGAGTCTCCCAGAGTGGGCCCGGGAGGAAGGCCCTGGAGGTTGTGCCTGCTGATGCTATTTGTCCTCCTTCCTGCCCCGCTGGGCCCCAGCTTCCTCCTCTGTAATGGTGGGGTGGTGATAGTGGTAATAACATAGATCTCCGACATCAGTGCTACTCAAAGCCAGGATTGTGGGCTGGCAGCATCAACATCACCTAAGAGCTTGCTAGAAATGCAGATTCCCTGGCTCTGCCCAGACTTGCTAAATCAGAATCTCGGAGGTAGGGCCCAGCAATCTGTGCGAGAAGGCTGTCCAGGTAATTCTAATACACGCTCATATTTGGGAAGCTCTGACTATTTGGAAGCAGAGCTAGAAGCCTGTCAGGGGTCAGAGTGAACTGCTGAAAGTGTTTATGAGTTCCGGTAATCCAGTGGCATCCTGGTCCTGGGAGCTGTAAGCCTACTGGGTGCTTAGGATCCAAGTTGGTGAGTGACAAAAGTAATACAGTCTTGGACACCATAGACTAGACTTGAATGTTGACAGACTCCTCAGGTATGTGTCCTGAGATGGGAAGGAGGATGGTGACAAGTCTGAAAGTTAGAATCTGTCCTGTTTATTCAGAATTACCCAGTGGATACCCAAGCATGCCCAAGGGTCTTCCTTCACACCACACTGCCCCTCTGTCTCTCGAGGGGTGAGGAGGGGACCAGGCATGCGCATGTTTAACCTGGAGAAGGGAAGATGTTACATGGGAGAGACAGAGACCTGGAGACTGCCTTCTAGTTACTGGGGGGCTGGACCATGGTTAGTGGAGTTGATGTCTACATGGTTTCAGGGTGCAGAGCTGGGTAGAACCCCAGGGGAGAGGAGGCATGCGAGAGTGAGCTCCTGGTCAATGGAGGTGTGCAGGCAGGAGCTTCAGACTGTGATCCTTTTTGCCACTGAAGGGGTTCCTACATCGGGGAGGGTCCCCATTGGCCTCAACATTCCAGGACCTGTTTTGTTTGAGCCTATAGCTCACCTTCTTATGACCTCCCTTCCCCAGAGTGGAAGGGTTGTAACCCCGCAAATGAGGAAAGCCCTTCTGCATGGACATGCTGCTTCCTGCTGAGAAATGCCTCCATTCGGGGGAAAAATGGGATTAATTTTTAGCGGAAGCAGCAGTGGCTGAACGTGCAGTTTTCAAATTGTTGACTATGATATTAAGTAACAAGCAGACTCCTGTCCAAAGGATGTTATTAAAATTAACTGTTTTAGCACTACAGTTAGAATCAAAACCAATCTGTCACTCCTAAATTGGTTTCTTTCAACTGCTATTTGCGGGTAAAATGAACAGTTTTAACAATTACATCTCCAGTGCAAATCATAAACTTGATTTACAGGAAAACACTTAATTTGCTGCATTTGACTGTGCACCAGAGCTGCCAATTATCTGACTGTAAATTTCCCCACTTGGTTATTTGTTTCCTAAATGGCAGCCTTGGCCCCATTGCCTCCTTCACCTCTGGGCCCAAGGCCCCACCTGGGGTTGCAGACCCTGATTGGGGTTCTGTTTGTGAAGGGTTGGTGCTCAAAAGCAGACAGGGTCCACATGGACCCTCTGTCCGTGCTATTTCAAGTTGTAAAATATTAAGTAGAATATCACTGCTCTTTAACCGAGTCTGAGCTAGCCATGAAGCAGGAAGAATCACAGAATCTGTGAGCATAAAGACTGTGGAGAGAATCATTCATTCATCCATTCATCAAACAATGATTACGCAGTCATTTTCCCAGAGCTAGGAGCTATAGGCTATGTAGTGATGGCTGCGTCTCCCATGGTTCCTGCCCTCAACAAATTCACTGTCTAATAGGAAAGACATGTGCTGAATAGTATCATTTTGTGGTATAATAAATTTTTCCTTTAGTTGTTGGCCATTAATGAGCCAAAGGGCTGGGGCCCACTGAGAAGTGATTATTCTGCTTGGAGGTGCTGGAGAAACTAGAGAAACTCACAAGCCATAGCTTTGCAGAAGTTCCATTTGAACTGAGTTTTGATGTCTGAGTAGGAGCTTTTCAGGTAGAGAAGGAGAGGAGAGGGTCTTTCAGTCAGAGGGAACAGCATCAGCCAACTCTTTTTGGCACAGAAGAACAGGGTATGTTTAGCGAGGGGGTGAATGGTCTGGCCTGGCAGGAGGGAAGGGAGCAGGTTGGCGCCAGGATGCCTCTTTTAAGGAGTTTAGATTCTGTTGGATTTATAATCCAAGTCCTTCTCCAGCTAAGCAAATGGAAGTCCACAGCATTGAGATGCCCTGTGTAAGTCAGGAGAGATTGTAAATGCCAAGAAGCTATAGGATGGAGAATGGAGGATAGTTTCCTGGTATTTTGAGAAGTAAGAAAGCATATGCAAACATATGCAAATGAGATGCAAGCCGGCACCTGCTCTGCATTGTGTAGTCAGCCAGCTTTCTGCAGCCCTGTGTATTTCTACAAAGGTGAGAGAGGTGCCTCCTTGTGACTCCAGCTGAGCTATGAGACGTATCAGGCGCTTCATAAAAAAGAAAATTACCCCAAGACTTTCCCTGCCAGGGGCCTTTCTGTTGGAAGAAGTGTCCCCTTGGGAGACAGAAGAGGACCAGAATTTAAGCCTCAGAAGGGAAGGATGAAGCCCCCAAAGTTGCCACCTTCTAGGGAGCCCAGACCTCAGGATTTTGAGGAGTTGGTTCCATCAGTGTCAAGAGGTTGGTGTGGGCAGCCGGCTTGGGAGGGTGGGGGGTTCTCATGCCCTCTGCTCAGGCCTTCTGCTTCACCCCAGCATGCCCCACTCCCCTGGGCTCAGTGTCCCCATGGGAAGGGATCAGTGGGAGCTTTCAGTGCCAATGTCGCATGAGTTGAAGGTCAGTGGTTTTCTCTTGGAGTGATGACTGTCCTGTTCTGACCCATCTGACTCCAGAGGGGTGAGTACTGACATGGTGACACAAGAATGTGGCCTCGGTCTCCTCCTGGGGCCTCGGGGTTAATCCCCTGCTCTCCTGTGGTCTGGAAACACTGAATGGGGATTCGAATCTCTCTTTCCTCCATGATTCTATCAAGAAAGAAGAAGGTGAGGATCCTCATTTCAGTTGACACAGGGGGTAGAGGCCTGTGCCTGGGCTCCTGAAGCTTCTAGGGCTGACTCTTCCTAATTTTCTGTGTGGCCTTGAGCAAATCCTCTCTCTGGATGTCTCTCTGCAGCTTAGAAGCCAGATACTTCAGGTAAGAGCCCTTTCCTGTTGACAGACGGCTCATCCTGACCTGCCGTCAGGGTGTGCGGCGGGGACCCGAGCCCCTGAGGGACAGGGGCTGCTTGACAAAAAGTTTGGAGGGCTGAGGGGAGCTTCAGGGCATCCCCACCTCCAGGACAACACTGCAACCCCAGGCCCCTGCAGCAGAGGCACCCCTGGAGGGAGGGAGGGCCAGCTGCCAGACGCCTGCCACTTGTGGGTCCAGGGGGCTGATGTTGGGGAGGGCTCTCCGCCATTTCTGGCTGCCCCTCTAGTCCTTCCTCGGGTCGCTTTCATCTTCCCTCCCCATCTCTCCCATCTACTTTCCTGCATGCCAGACTTTCCCTCCCCAGTCTTTTCTATCTGTGCTCTCTCTCTTATTCTCTGAGTCCCATGGCCTTCTCTCCACTCCCTGCCTGGCTTCTCTGTCTCCCTGTCTCTTTCGTCTTCCTCTCCTTGCCTGCCCTGGAAGTCCTTCTCCATGTGTGCCCCTGCCTCAGTATAACCTCTCCTGTGTCCACCTGCACCCACTTTCTCCCCCACCTTTCCCCACCCAGCTCCCAAGTCCTGAGCACTGTGGGGGAAACTGAGGGTTTCGCCCTGCTAAGGATGGGAGAGGCAGGAGGGAAGAGAATAGCCAGCCTTCAGCAGGTGGCACTGTTGGGTGACTTTTGCTTGTGAAACCTTTTAGCATTGAAAAAACATGCTGGAATCTATTGGCATTTGAGAGGCTCTTTAAAAAAAAATAAAAATAATGACTCTCATTTCCTGGGCATCATTAAACAAGGTGCAGTGTTTGTGTGCGTACGTGTGTGATGAGGATGTATGCATGCAGATGTCTGCACCTGAGCCTGTGGGGCTGGAGTGTAGGGGTGTGTGTGTGAGCACATGTCAGGGCCCTGGGTGCCTGGGTCTACATGTGTATGGATGGGAGTGTCTGTGTGCGACCCACACAACCCGTGTGAATGTGGGTTTCAGTATGAACTGGGGTGTACCAGCATGGGATGTGTCTACCCGTGTGCGCCATCACACATGAAAGTATGTGTGTGAGCGAGCAGGGCAGGTCGGGCTGTGTGGGGAGCAGGGTGATGTGTTTGTGTCTGCGGATGTGCCCACCAGTGGAAGCACAGTGGAAGGGAGGGAAAATCATGGACTCAGACCTCCAGGTTTAAATTCTGGCTTCACACTGCAGTGGTGTGATTTTGACCGTTGCTGGTCTCTGAGCCTCAGACTCTTCTTCATCTGAGAAATGAGATAATAGCATTATCTGGCACTCTGGATGACTGTGAGGATTAAATAGGCTCTTCCGTGTAAAGGGCCTATCCTGGCATGGGCCCAGTAGGCTCAGGGCCACAGTGTGTCTGTTTGAGAGTCAGCAGGTGTGGCCTCCTGCTCTCCAGCTCCACTGTCTGGCTGGGCTGGGCTTGCTGGCCCTCAGGCCTGCGGTGTTGGCCTCTCTAGGGGTATGAAGGTCCAGGGGTGGGGATGTCCTGAGGGCTCTGGGGTCTGCCCAGCCCTAGTGTTTCCTGGCTCTGCTGGATAGAGCCACAGCCAGAATGAACCCTCGCTCTCCCTGCCGCTGACAGTGGAGATCCAGAATGCAAGAGCTGCACTGGCCCTCAGGGCTCATCGACTCCATCCAGCTCTCCACATAACAGGAGAGGGGAGGGCAGCCCACAGCTCCCCACATAACAGGAGAGGAGACGGCAGCCCATAGGGGCCAGTAGCCTGACCCCCCTCCATCGTAAGTCATGGCCTGGCCACTGTCTGAGGGCTCTAAGCTGGGCTGATTCCGAGGCTGGGGCCCAGAGGCAGAGGCAGAGGCAGAGGGGAGCTCCCTGCCTCAGCTCCTTGCAGTCCTGATTCCACCCCTCCCTCTTCTTTCCTCCTCCTCATCTTTTTGTGGCGACCTTCTCCATTACAGCTGAAAGTGGAAAGAGGGCCATACCTGACTGGTTCTCTACTGCTGTGTAACAACCACCCCAGGACAGGGACTTTGAGCAATGTCTTCTTACTTTGCTCTGTTCTCTGGGTTGTCTGGGACTCACCTGGGTCTCTCATGTGGTGGTTGAGGCGGCTTCTTTGGGTCTTTGCCTCTCTCCTTGCAGCATCTCATCCTCCAGGGCCTCTCCACGTAGCTTGGGCCTCTCCCAGCAGTGTAGGCTCAGGGTAGTTATGCTTTTTATGTAGCAGCTAGCTCCCAGGACACAGCCAGTGGAGGCTGTCAGGCCAGTTAAGGGCTAGGCTTGGACTGGCACAAGGTCTCTTCCTCCTGTTCTTTTGGAAAAAATCATCACGACCCACCCAAATTCAAGAAGGCAGAGAAATAGAACCCACTTCTTTATAGAGGGGGGGAAGGTCATATTGCCAAAAAGCCTGTGGGATGGGTGATGGTATGGTGGGCATCTTTGGAAAATGCAATCTGCCACAGCATCCTAATGGCATTGTAAGATGACAACCAAATGCCAGTCTTAAGAATGTTTCTTCTCCATCATTTCATCCAACCCTCCCAACAGCCATCTGCAGCGGGCCTGTCCTGGCTTAATCACTCCCTGTGTCACCCTGCACAACTCCCTTCACTTCTCAGCACCTCAGTTTCCACGTGTCAAACAGGAGTGGTAATAGTTCCTGTTTCATTGAGTTGTCATAAAGCAAGAACTCGGCCCATCACCTGGAGAGACCTCAAATGCGTTGTTATTATCATCGCCCTTCTCTTCTTTTCACAGATGAGGAAACTGAGGCTCAGAGAAGTTGAGGGACTGGCTCAGAGATGTACAGCTTGGAATTGCCAGAGCCAGCCTGAAAGACCAGCAGTCTCCCTCTAATTGCACACTGTTTTCTCTGAGGCTCTGCATTGTTGGAAGAAGGGTCAGAGGGACTGGAAAGGAAGAAACAACACAAAGATGAGGCAGCAGAAGGGAAATCGAGGTACTGGGGGCTTCCAGCCTCATAGTACTTGCTCTCTCTGTAATCCATCGTTGGCTTTTCTGTCCTAATCCGACCACTCCATCGCCAGCCTCCTTTCCTCTGAAAGTCGATAGAAGAGCTCTGGACTCTTTCCAGTTTTCCAGACTTCCACCCACACAGACTCAAGGGTCCTCCCAACTCTCCTGTGAAAAGAGGCCATCCCATTCCACAGGAGGGGAAACTGAGACTTGGAGAAGGTACAGGGTCCCATGTAGCTTCACTGTGGCTCTTCGGACTCTTCCTGGTCCCTCTGCCTGTCCTGGGCCTGCCATCGTTCCACCTCCAGGTCTGCCCACTGCCTGCACGCCTCCTACCCCTCTCACCTTGCCCTGCACTGCAGCTGCCACCACCTCCAGCAGCCCTTTAGATCAACGTCCTAAAGCGATAATGCCATGATGTTCCTGGCTTTTTCAAACCCTTTTCCTGGAGTATGTTCACCAGAATGGCAGTCCCACAGGAGCTCTGCGATGAAAGGGCCTCATGGTCAAATAGTTTGGGAAACGTGGCTTCCTTTGTCCCTTCCTTCTCAGTTTGCCAAATTTAATGATGCCACACCCCCATGCACCTTCTTTTGTTTCATGATATCACTTTTTAATACCCCATTTTGGAATATTCTCTAAGAAATGTGGCCTGAGGAATGAAGTTCAAATCTCTCCTCTTGGCGTCCAAACAGCTTCACCATCAGATCTCAACCTTGTTTTCCACCGTGCCTCTCTTGGATGTCCAGAGCCCTTGCCCTCCCCTCAGTAGTCCCTGATGCCCACAGAATCCATGGTCTCACCTTCCCTGTTTTTGCTCAGACCTCTCAACTCAGAGCTCTGTTTCTCCAGGGACACCCCCAACCTCTCACCCCTTGGCTATGCACTGACTGCTGCGTCTCACTCAGCCATTGGTTGGGTGCAATGTAAGTTTTCTTTCCAGGCATGAACCCTGAGTCCCAAACTCAACCCTAAGCTCTTTAAGGGTACAAGTGCCATCTTGGGTTTCTGCATCTCCTGACTTCCTCCCCAGGCTTGCAGAAGCATTGGCAATGCATCTTACGGCTGCATTGGTGGGCAGCTGGTGCTCAGCAAAGTTGAATAGAGTAAGGCATTGTGATACATGGCAACAGGCTGGCTCAGCTGGCATTTCACCCTCAGTAGGGAGAAACACATAATTCCTTCTTGCTGTGGTATGAGAATCCCAGGCTCTCAGGACAGTAGAGGCCACTGGTCCACACATGTCTCCTATGTTCAGTTCAATTTGTATTTGGGATTAGCAATTCTCTTCTCCTCTCCCTAGTGTGGGAACAACAGGAGCTGGACTTTGGCTGTAGCAGCAGAGATCCCAGCTAGACTCAAGGAATAACTTTCCAAGTAGCAGAGACTGTGTGCCATTTGCCAGATTGGATTTCAGTGATTGGTTTTAGACTTAGAGGACTTTCTCTGTCGTCCTTAAGGATTTAGGGGTGACTGTGTTCTCCCAAGAGGTGGATGAGATGACCTCTTTTGGGCTTTCTCTCCCTATAATTTCCAGAGCTGCCAGCTCTCTGGGTCCCTGGGGTCACAAAGGGAGGAAGAATTTCCAGACACAGGGAAGAAGGTGGTAGGAAAAGGGAGAAGGGTTCATGTTGGGGGAACAGACCCCAACCTCTGCCACTGGGGCCTGTACTACCCAGATGAAGGAGGTTGGCGTGCCAAACCGCCCCGGCGGCTCTTAGAGCCACTCTGGGGCTGCTCCCCCACTCACGCGCCACAGTTATTTTTAGCACTGGGATGTGCAGAACATGCTACAGAGAAACAGAGTGGAAAATCTGACACTCAGAGCCCCGCTTGGAGGGAGACACAGTTCTTCCAGCCGGGCGCCACTCACGTGTCTAATTTGCATCTTGCACGTTTCTCTGAGCAGCCCGACTACTTTGAATTCCAGCTGGCTCCCCGGAACTGACCCACAGCCTCCTGGACAGGGCCTGGGGTCCTTGCACTTGGTGGGTGGTGATGGCTCCTGGTCAGGCTCCCCTTCCTTCTGTTGGCCATCAGAATTGTGACCTGCATACAAGCACGGGGCTCTACATAAAAAGCCCAGTGATCGTCTCCTCGGTGTCCCAGATATCATGTGGAGAAAACAGGGCAAGTCTTAGGATTGTTGTTGGGTAGGGGAGGAAACCCAGGCCCAGAGAGGGCATCTAGGGACCTGAGGTCACACAGAGAGGGAATAACAAAGCTGGCCCTTAGGAGGGTCAGCCCCCTCTGTCCTTGGGGCGTCCCCGTGGGAATGCAATGTCTAGGAAGCCTAGAGTCGAAGTCCAAACCAGCTCAGGAGATGAGGAGTTTGTGTAGTGGATATTTAATTAAAAATTACTTTATGTTTTTTCCCTTCTTATTATAAAACAATGCATGCTCTTTGTAGAAAATTTAAAAATACAGATAAGCAAACGAGAAAATTAAAAACACCCATAATCCCAGCACTCAGAGATAAACCCTGTAAATATTTTGGTATGTTGGTGAATATACCACCGGGCTTTTCCTTTTTCTTCTGTAAAACATTTTCATTTATTTTTAATTACACATGTAATACGGGAACACATTCTTGTTAGAAAAATTCAAACAATACAGATCAAGCCAAAGTCGTCTCTCTCCCTCCCCAACTGGGCTTCCCTTTTCTGCAGAGGTAATCACGGTTCTAATTTTGATGTATATCGTTCCTGATTTTTTTTAAGTGTATACACACATTCATATCATATAGAGATATGTGGTTTTACTTTTAGTGTGTTTGGATGGGCTTTTTTCCCAACAGAAATGGTAGCATATTGCATGTGTTGTTCTACACTTTGATTTTGTCACCTAACTATTAGTCTTGGGGTCCTCTCAGTGTCAGTGTTTAGAGCTCTAACTCATTTGTTCTAACGGCTGGGTAGAATTCCCTTGCATGCATACATCAGAGTTTATTTAGGCATTTCCCTTGTGATAGACTTTTTGATTGCATTCACTGTGTGTGTGTGTGTGTGTGTGTTTGTGTGTGTGCACAATGCTGCCTTTCAGTGCTCCCATATGTGCCTCCTTGGGTAAGAAAGCTTCTTAAGGGTCAAAGCCAAGATGAGAAATGGCTAGTTACTCTCTTTTTACACGCATTAAGAAAATGGGAGCACCTTGGATCAACTGCCATAAGAATCTGCCTTCTCCACTTTTCTGTGCTAATATGAAGGCAGCTCTGACAGCATTTCCCAAACTGTGCTCAGGACAGCGCTGTGTGCTGGGAAACCCTGATAGGTGCATCTAGGGAGATAAAAAATCAGGGCAGGTGTACGGTTGAATACATTCAATGTACAGTCGAATAGATTCACTGAAATGCTCTTGGAAATTCACCAGTGCCCATTAGTATGTCAAAAGGTGTCCTGAAGTAAAGAAACAAGTTTGTCTTCATTTAGCCTGGCTTTAGAGGGCTGCGGTGTAGGAAACACAGATTGCAGCAGACAGCGGCAGTGCCTGACCCACATCCCCTTGGCCCTGCTGCTCAGTGTGCTTCTGGTCCCAATTCCGCCTGCTGAAAAACTGTGCTTTGTACCTGTGTCTGGTTTCTCTTGCTGCAGGGACCTGTGGGGCTGCCTTGTGGCAGGCTGGGCATGCTGGGGACCCGGTGCTCTCTGTGCCCCAGCCCCGGCAGCCCTCAACCAATGATTGAAGGGATTGGTGTAGAGAAGCCCCAGCTCCCTCACCTCTCGGGTGAGATAACGTCGAGGCAAGTGTTTTACACTGATCCCTGTGCTTCCCCAGAGGGATCAGGCTCCAGTTCCACTGTAGTAGCTGGCTTGAAAATATGCCCATTATTGGCTGCCCTCCTTCCTTGTCTCACTTCCCCACTCCTCCCTACTCACCTCTCCAAATTTAAATCTTCCTGCATTAGAGTCCTGGGTTTGCTCCGGAAAGAAGCTCAACTAAAACTGATCAGTGGTTACTTTTTAATGGCTCCATGTGAATGTCCTAAATATTTCTCTCAACAGATCCCGCATTGCTGGACATCGAAGGTTGTTTCCATTTTTGTTTCACTATTATAAACAGTTTCGTGGTAGACATCCTTCTAGCTCAATGGCTGTGTACATTTTAAATTATTGCTTTAGAAACTATTCTTAGACATAAAGCCACTGGTTCAAAAGACATGCATCGTTGTAAGGCTTTGATAACTTTGTGGCATCTGCATTCTCCCCTTCTCATCTTGTTCTAATCCTGCCCTGCTTCCCACAGAGGGTACAGAGGAGCCAACCTTGGATATGCTCTGGAACAAGCCTCTCTCACAAGGATGGGGAAAGGCAGAACACAGGGAATACATGGCAGGATCCAGGGAGACGGCTGAATATCCACCTGGAGTTCATAGGGAGGCTCTTAGAGCTTAGTGCTGATGGGTGCTTCTTCCCAGGTTCCTGTTCTAAACTCTTCCCATTCTACAAGGCTCAGTTGAAATATCACCTCCTCCAGGAAGCATCCCTTGACCTTTCCTGCCTTGTGGGCCTCCTCTTGAGGCTGCACGTGATTTGGTACTAATTCTATACAGGTCATGACACATTCTGTGGGTAGTAACAGTCAATGTTACACACATGACATATTTACACGTTTGGGGTTCAATAAATTCTTGAGGTAAGAAAGCCAGGGAACCCAGATTTGAATCTACCTTTGCTGCTATCTTTGGTGGGGACCTGTGGGTCTCCAGGCAAGGGCCCTGAGGTGGGCTTGAATGGGAATAAGCACAGTACCAGCCTACTCTCTCCTTTCTCAGCCTCTCATTTTTGCCCCCTTTCCAGGAGTCTTTCAGCCAGGAGTCCCAGAGGCTGGGCTGTCTGCATTCAGCCTGGGACTGCGAATATCAGTGTGCCTTTCTTTTTATCCTTCCAGGTGCAGGTTTCCGGAGACAAATATACCCTCCATTCCCAGCCCCTCGATCTGTCTAAACACAATTTGACATGCGTTGCTATTAGCTTAGCACCTTATCAAATAATGCGGCCTGATCGAGATAAAAGGTTTTACAACCCTTGCTGCCTTTGTTTCTGCCTGCATTCACCCGCCGAGACAGCTAATAATTACCACCAAAGACAAAGAGAAATCTATACGCTCAGCGTAGAGGTTCCTGTGTGCATGTTAAGCAGCAGCCGGAGGAGAAAGAGGTGGGAGGAGATGGCCCAAATGCAGCTGGGGCCTTGCAGCCTGCTGGAGAGAGTGGCCCCCTGGTTGCTGGGTGACCCTGTAGTTTGGTGCTGTCTAACCCTGGAGGTGGAGAGAAAGGTGGAGAATGTGCCCTAGAGCCCTGCCCTGGGGTGTCAAGGCCTGGTTTGGCAGACCAGGGTGGTGTGAAGGGAAAGGCAAGGGTGCTGGCATAGAGGGTTGCTGCGACCTGGGTTTCTGCCTGGTTCTGCTCCCAGGCTGCTCTGTGATCTTGGGTAGATCCCTTATCCCCGTGGGCTTCAGTCTCTGTTTCTGTAGCCTCTGTGATAGGGCGCCAAGGCAGTGTGGTGGGAGGGTGCCCCAGGCGTTGTGATGGTGAGAGGTGAAGCCAGCTGGAATTCCTGGGTCGAGTGGGGGACTTGGAGAACTTCTCTGTTTAGCTAGAGGATTGTAAACGCACCAATCAGTGCTCTGTGTCTAGCTAAAGGGTTGTAAATGCACCAATCAGCATTCTGCAAAAACGTGCCAATCAGCACTCTGTGTCTAGCTAAAGGATTGTAAATGCACCAATCAGCACTCTGTAAAATAGACCAATCAGCACTCTGTAAAGTGGACCAATCAGTGCTCTGTAAAGTGGACCAACCAGCAGAATGTGGGTGGGGACAAATAAGGGAATAAAAGTTGGCCACCCCAATGGGCAGCAGCAACTTGCTAGGGTTCCTTTCCACATTGTGGAAACTTTGTTCTTTTGCTCTTCACAATGAATCTTTCTGCAGTTCTCTCTTTGGGTCTGTGCCACCTTTAAGAGCTGTAACACTCATCGCGAAGGTCTGCAGCTTCATTCTTGAAGTCAGCAAGACCAAGAACCCACCGGAAGGAACCAACTGTGAACACAATGGGAGTCTGGAGACCTCACTTCGAGAGTCAGCTCAGCTGCTCAGGCAGTTGTATGTTGTTTTGAGACTACATTTCTCCATCTGGGAAATGAGGAGCTGGTTGGGATGACGACCATGGGCATGTCAGGACTGTGCCCCAGGTGGTGGATGACTCAGCTGGTGTCTCCCTGGGTGTCTATTCCATGGCTAGGCCTATGTGGGGTCTTGACTGGGGGTGCTGGGGAAGGAGGAGATGTAAGTCTTCAACTGAGAAGCTGTCCTAAAGAGGCAGTTTTCCTTCAAGAACCAACAAAGACAGACAGTGAAATGTGAGCTCATAGGGGGAGGAATAATTGTGAATGCAGTCTCGGAAGGCTTCCTGGAGGAAGAAGGAATGAATGGTGCCCAGGTAGATGGGGTAGAGTGCCTGAATGGGGCTGTGGGCAGCAAGATCTGTGATGAGGATTGTGAATAAAGTGGGCTACAGGGGTTGTGAGTCTCTGATAGAACAATCTGGACTCCAGCATTTGTTGGCACTGGCCACTCTCTAGGGGACACGGATTCCCATAGATCTCAAGACTGTTGGGGGCTGCCTGGATTCCCCTCTCTCCCAGCCCTGGCCTGCTGTGGGAGGGATAGAGCTAGTGTGCTCAAAAATGTTTAACGGTTCCTGGTAAACATCCCCATCATGACCGACTCCATGATACCAATGTGACATCATCAAATGCAGAGTTGGGAAGAGATGAGCACACTTGAGTCTCACAAGTGGGTGTGAGCCACCTCCAGCACACCGCAGGTTGGAGTCCAGTATAAACCCAAGGAGTCAGGTCAGAGACCCACACAGTGTCAAGACTCAGAAGATAAAGGATGGAGTAGCACACATGCCACCTCCACTCCCACTTGTGCCTGTGGCAGACATCACTAATCAATTGTGTCTCTGATAAGCTCAGAATTCTTCTCATCTGAGTGCTCCAGGAAGTCACTATCAATTGATTAGAGTTGGTATACAAAATGACAATTCTTTGCCATTGCAGATCTAGGCTAACCTCCACATTGTACACATGGGGGAAACTGAGGACCAGACAGGGAAGGAGACTCTCTTGAGGTCATCCAAATAGTTTGGGAAAGATGAGGCTGGAAGGCCGGTGGCCTGCCTCACAAGCTGGCACTCCCGTGTCCTCCCACACTGTCGTCTCTCTTTGCTGTTGACAGCAGCAGCAAGGGAAAGGAATCTTGCTCCTAAGAGAGGTCGCCTTGGGTCTGGGCTGAGCAGCTATCTTCCCTGAAGTTCCTACCTCGAAGGCAGGGTTGAGTGCTGTCCCAATCACCAATTCTCATAAACAAGACGTGTCTGCAGCAAATGGCCGTTTTCCCTTTGTGCCCTTCCTTGGGACCTGTGTGTGTGTATGCAGATTTACACAGCCCTGCCCACACAAATGGACATGTTTTTAATTCCCGTAAGCTAGAGACAAACTTGGGGAACTTCCCAGAGAGCAATGGTCCCTCCTGACCATTTATCTCCCCAGGTTTCTCATTAGAGCAGGCACTGGCTCGTGTTTTATCCTGCGATGGACTCTGGGTGAGACTGCTCATGGCTGGGAAGCGTTGCGCCCACTCTGTTTCCATCCCCTTTATTCTTTTCTTTTTCACTTCACCACACTCAGATATCATCTCTCTGGCCAGCCCTTCCTGATCCCTGCCCCCTGCCCCCTCCTCTGCTTCGAGCTTTCCTCTGGTTTTATGCCATCACCTGGGGTTGTGGGATGATCTACCTTCATGCCTGTCTCCCTCCTGGACTGGGCGTTCCCTGAAGGCAGGGCTGGGCTTCCTTTTAGCAGAGCTGGCTTGTGATTGTGGTTGAATTGACCCCAGCATCTCGCCTTGTCTCTCTCCAGAGTTGTCTTCTTACTGTGATTTGAATCCAGGATTCTTGGATCTGGAAAGAGACCTGGGGACCTTGTGGTCATTCTTGCATTGTTCCGTGTGTGTCTATCAGCTGGGGTTTTAGTTCTAAGCCACAAAAAAGGAGTGTGGCTGGTGTAAGTAGATGGTTTAGTGAAAAAGTAGTGTGTACTCGCTGAATTGCCGGAAACCCAAAGAACCAGGTTCAGGCAGGAGGCAGGGGGCCCGGATGGCAGGCAGGAACACAGCCGCAATCTTGCCACAAGGCTGTCTGGGAGGACATTGCCAGGCCAGGGCATTGGACAGTTCTGTGGCCTTGAGGCCATGTGGCCTTTGGAAACAGGATGTTTGTGCAGCTGCTGCAGCCATGAGAAGAATGGAACCTCTTTTACCTGTGTGTCCTCAGCTCAGATTCAAAATTGCCAGGCAGCTGTCTCTGACCTGTGGAGCTAAGTCATCTGCCACACCATAGCTGCCAGGGGCTAGTGGGCAACTGAGGCTTAGCTCACCATGGGTCCCTGAGAGGATGCATGGGATGCATCTCGCCATTGCCCCATTGTGGGGTGAGGGAGCCCAGGTGGGCACTTACCAGTTCCTGTCTCTCTCGGTAAAGGCTGTTCCTGGGGTGTGTCTACTCCCTGGCACTCTGCTGTGCCGTGCACACAGGGCAGAGGTGATGCATTCCTCCAAAGCCTCCCCAGGAACATGAAGGGGTTCAGGGGAGTGGAGGAACTGTGGATGGACCCTGAGGCTCTGCTGCTCCTACTCCCAGCTTCAGCTTGGGTTCTGCTGTGTTCACTGCATTTCTACGTGGGGGTTTGTGGAGACCGATCTCATATTATACTAAACATCGACGCCCATTTGGTCCAAGACTGAGGTGTTTGGAGGCCCTAACAGGGGTGCAAGGTCACAGTGAGTGAGCAAGTGGCTGTGGTACCTGAACCCAGGTCCCCTGATTCCCTAGGCTGACCACTCCAGCAGTCTCTTACACCAGAGTCCACCCCCTCCTCGTTGTCCAGAGGGCCTTCAGCGGCTGGGCTTATTTGGAAATGGGACTTGGAGCTGGATCATCCCTATGCAGGGTTCACACACCCACAGACAGTTAGCTCTGGGAGGGGTCTTAGAGATTCCTCGCCCTGTCCTTACTTATGCAGAGAGAAGGCAGAACCTCCTTGCTCAGCACCCCTTGAGGGACTTCTGGAAGAGATTTGGTGAGATGTTCACGACTCACCTCCCTGCGGAGGAGAGATCATTAGCAGTGCTGCCTGGCTGCTAGCAGCCCCACAAGGAAATGGGCATGTCTGGCTGTGGGAGTCACCTAACCCATGGCTGGTCATTGGAGGCTTATGAGCAGGGCTCTGGGAATGCCATCTTGCAGGGGAAAGTGGGCAGGTGGCTGGGGCATCTACCCTTGGGCTGAGGCAGGAGGCAGCCAGCTTCAGGTCACGGTGAGGGGCACCCTTCATGGCTGGGGAAAGGAGATGGGGTGGGTTTGGCTCATCTGTCTGTGCTTCCTCCATAGAACAAGGCTGGGCCCACGTGCTGTGTGTGGACATGTCCATGTGTGTGGGATGGAACGAGTTGCCCTCCCTATCATCTTGTGACCTTCCTCATGATACTTAGCTTCTCTGAGCCTTGATTTCTTCATTTGTAAGATGATGGTGACCTTACTGGATTGTTGCAAAGTTTAGGTGAGAAAGGCGTGAAAGTGCTTAGCCTGGAGGCTGGCACAGAGTAAAGCTCAATATATACTAGATAGTAATATTATGACCTCCTAATTTGTAAGCTAGGGAGGCAGTGTCTGCCTTGCAGAGTTGGCTGGGGGATTAAATGAGATGGTCTACATAAATGCTGAGCACAGGTTTTGGCTCATAGTACAGCAGGCTGGTCACGCACATTAATATCACAAGGGGAGGGTCCTGCCAGTGGAGTGTATGAGACATGGGCTCCTGGATGCCACTTTCCTGATGCACGCTTGAGACTTATACAGGCCCCTTTAATTTTACATTCTGTTTTCTGGCTCATCTCAGTGAGGTGTATCAATTAAGATACTTCCAGTTGCATGTAACGGAAGAACCGAGTTAGAATGACTTAAAGAAAAAGGCGGTTTATTTTTGCACATTACAAGAACAGTAGAGTGATAGTAAAGTTTAGTGATTAAGGCAGCGCTAAGAGCCCAAAGCCAGACTGCCTTAGGTGAAATCATGGTTAGCTGTAATCACCTTGGGCCAGTTAATTAACCTCTCTGGGCCTCAGTTTTCACATCTGTAAATGGGGCTAGCAACAGTACCTTGCTCACTTGGCTCTGGTGAGGATTAAATGGGTTACCAAATGCAAAATGCTTAGAACAGTGCCTGGCACATGGGAAATGCTATGTTACTGTTGGCTGTCTATTTATACCAGAGTTGGGATGGTTCCAAGGCTTATGAATTTCGGGGTTCAGTGATGTAAACAAGGTATCGAATTTTTTCTATTGTCTACTTTGCCACTGTCAATGTGTTGATTTTGTTCTCAGTTTTATGCCTTCCTTATTCAAGATGATTGCAGCTGAACCAAGCATCACTGTCCAGAGCCAGAAGACAGAATATCTCTTCTTTTTGGGGGGAGAAAAACTTTCTCCATTGTTGTTCTTGACACCTCATTGGTTGGAAAGGGGTCAGATGCCTAGGTTAACTACTTGGGGGAGAAAATAATGGAATTACTGTGATTGGCTGAGTCTGACCCAGCTTTGTCCTCCTGAAACCACTCATACTTGGACTGACTTGGAGGTCCGTAGTGAGGAAGAAGGGGGGTGGGATGGTGAATCAGCTAGTAATGTCTGACTCAGGGTAACGGGGTGTGGGGACACAGCAACATGGCAAAGAATCTGCCATCATACCAGGCTCTGCTCTGCAGGGCCTGATAAAAGTTTTCGGCTAGTCCTGAAAGCCTCTCTGGGCTGGTGCTGGCTGACATCTAGTCTGTGAAAGGTGGCTCGGATGGAGGCCTGGATAAGAGCAGTCCAGGACCTGAACTAAGTCCTTATCCATGGTGGTGCACATAAATAGCAACTTCTATTTATTCAAACTCACTTTCCCCCACTGTGATCTAAGAGGCAGATATTATTTTTATCTTTATTTGAAGATGAGAGAGCTGAGGCCGGGGGAGAGTAAGTGATGTGCTTTGGCAGATACTAGTGGTGCCTCACCCACAAACCTTTGGTCCTTCTTGGAGGTCACCTGTAGCCATGGTGGACAGTGGCTGACTTGCTTATGTACAAGGTGGCCTGGGCATGCCGGGAAGTTAATGCCCAGAGTGACAACCCTCAGGAAGTGGGAGAGGGGAGTTGATGGATAAACAGTCCAGCTTCCTTGCCATTAGGGGACAATTCCTAGGTGTGTTCGGCAGTCTCTTGAGGTGTGCATGGCAGTAACCTGCTCGCATGTGCATATTAGTGTGGCTTTTCTGTCTTCCTTGTCTGATTTTCTCTCGTTCTCATCTGGACTTTCTGGGATCACTTCACCCAAATCCTGGGCTCGGGGGCTGCTTCTGGTATAACCCAAACTAAGGCCCTTGTCCAAGATTGCAGGGTTAACAATAGATGGCCTAGGGATATACACCAGGCCGGCCAACCTTGAGCCTGAGCTCATGACCAACAAACCAATCCTCTTGTCATTGGAAGAACTATGAAAGAAACAGGAGACCCCCAACCTCAAACCCCAAACCCCACTCGACTTCAGCCAGACCAGTGCCCTTGGTGGTAGCGAGCTGCCTGTACGGTAACCAAGCCCAGTGTTTCCTGTGGTGAGGGCCTGCTGGGCTCTGGCAGCCAGTGGCAGTGGCTCATAAACTGCCTGATGGGATGGGACCAGTGACCCGTGAACTGAATCTGAGGAACAATTCGGCCTTCCCTAGCCGGCTGCAAAGGAGCGATTACGGACCATCCAGGAAATAATACATTTCATGGAAAAGACCGTAATTATGGAGTATTGAGTAAATAATATGTGCTTTTTAAAAGTCTGCAATTATGTATTTATCCTATCTGTAATTAGGGAATTTTTAAAGGGTGCATTATAGGTAATTTAAAAATAAAATAATGACACCACTCAAAACAAACAGCCCCAAACAAAGACAATTCAAGCCACCCCAAACTTGGTTCAGTGGTGATTTCAGGGGTAGCCACTGTCCTGGGCTTCTGGGGAAATCAGATGGTCCATGATTGGCCTGGGTGGGTGAGGTCAGCTTGACCCCAGTCTTGGCTTGATGTCTAGAAGTTCCTCAGTGCTAACATTCTGTCCTCGACTAGCCTAAATCATCAGAAATCTCTTCCTCTCATGACAGCCAAGTGACTACTGCATGTTGGCAGCATTTCTCACTCTTAATCTTCTAGAAACTTTAAGGCTACACTGTCTGATGCAGTAGCCACGAGATACATGTGGCTGTTTAAATTTAGATGAATAAAAACTTAAAAAATTTAAACACTCAGTTCTTTAGTTGCACTAGATGCATTTCAGGTGATCAGTAGCCACACATGTGTCAGACAGTACAGACACAGGATATTTCCATCACTGCAGAATGTTCCACGGGACAGTGTTGCTGTAGAATCTACAGCTCACATATGTAGTAGATTGCTTACGTAGTGTAGACTTGGTCTTGAACAAATGCAGTGAGCAGTGAAAGAAAGCTTGCTCTTTTTTTCTGAAGTTTCTTCCCCACTGGAGAGATCCAAAGTTACTTCTCCCTTCTTTTACGTGTACTGTTTTTATATTGACTTCCCTTGATGAGTGGTGAGGCCTGTCTCATTCTTCTTCATGACACCCCATCCCAAGCCAGGATCTAGAATATGTATGTTGGTAGAGAAGCGCTGGCTCAAAACTTTTGTGAACATTTTTCTCCCTTCCTCATCTTGTTGTTTTGCAGCTCAAAGTCCACCTCTGTCTTATCGCTTTTAAGCACATCAGTGACAAACTCTTGGCCAAGGTCGTACTGGCATGCTGGAGGTGATGCAGGTGATGATGGTGACAGTTATGGTGGTAGTGGTGATGGAATTGGAGGTCATGAGGGGCAGGGTGGCGCCAGAAATGATTACGGTGGTGGTAGAGGTAGTGGTGGAGGTGATGATGGTGATGGCATTAACAAAGGTTGGGCCATGGTTGTGTTGACGTGGTGGAAGTAGCGGAGGTGTTGACAATAGAGGCGATGAGGGTGGTGGTAATGGAAGTGAGACCTCCTATGCGTGAGGCCCAGTGGGCGCCAGGGTGGAAAGCCAATGCTTGTGGAATGAGGGGATGGATGGGTAGGGCCTGTCCTGGGTCTCTGGCTGGCCAGTTGTAAGTCACAGCCCCAAGCCATTCCTTCTGAGCTTCAGGTTCCTTTTCTGTAAAATTCATGCCGAGGACGTTTAATTTTTTAGTTAAAGACTCTGATTTTTTTGAATAGTGGATATATTTACGTATTCAAAAATAAAAATAAGAGGATCATCGAGTGAAATGCTCCCTCTGCCCCGTCTGTCCATTCCCTACCTCTTAGCTAGACACTGCTATAAGTTTCCTACTTCCTGAAGAGTTTCTTTTGAATGTGTTTACTTTAAAGCAAACACACATGTTCATTTCTCTCCTTTTGCACCAATGGCAGCATAGTGAACACACTGCTTTGTGCTTTGCTTTTTAAGTGGTGTTTTAAGCTATAAGATACAAGATACCTGTGTGACATGTGAGATCGTCACTCTTTTTAAAAGACATTAACCCTAAATAAACTCACAAGGTCTTTGAGAACAGTGACTATGCTCCCTTCTTAGCTGGCCTCAGGCTTTGCCCGTGGCTGGGAATGGCATGGCGGAGCACAGACTTCTGGAGTTAGTAGAGTCACATTCTTGGTAAGCTTGGAGACCTCTGTTTTCATAGCTGCAAGATGGGGACAATAATAGTCCCTGCCTGAAAGGGTTGTGGTTGAGATAAGTCAAAGGAGTGCTGAGTCTGCAGCCCTCTGCTCAGTGTCTGGCACAGAGTAGGTGCTCAATAAGTGGTAGAAATGGTGACTCCCTGAGGTGAGTGGCATCAGTGTGTCTGTGAAGGCGTGGGTTGCGGGGCTGGCTCGGAGGACCCGACATCTCCCCTGGAGCTTCTGGGGCTGGCAGGATGAAGTTCTTGTTTACAGCATATACCTGGCATCTTATATCTCCTCATGTGTGCTCCGTCAGAGAGAAACTATTCCTGCCCGAGCAGTGGTGTGATGGCTGGAAGGAACCTGGCAGATTGGATCAGAATCCTGAGACAGGTTGTCATGGCTGAGGCTCTGTGAAAGCAGAGTGGGTCACTCCGCAGCATGCCTGCTCCTGCCCCTATTTCGGAGGAGTCATTGGGGAAGGTTAAGAACCTCTTGCCCCTGTCATTTGGCTATGCTTAAACAAGTACACTGAAGCCCCTCAGAGCCCACCAAAGCTGCTTTCTGTGCTGGGAGAAGGAGGAGGAGAGGACCCAAGGCCCAAGTGCTTTCTCACTGTCCTTGGATGCCTCTGGCAAGAGAGAGTGGCGGCCCAGATGGGATGTGCCCAGGCAGACCCTCCTGCAGCCCATCACCTCTTGCTGCTGCCTCTGTAGCAAGCCCTCCCTGCTCCTTCTGCTCCCAGACCTGTCCCCTTGAATCTGTCTTCGTCGCTGTCACGGGAATCATTGACTTGCAGGTCAACATGGATTGTCTCTCTCCTGGGCAGACCGAGTGCATGGCTGGCCCTGCCCGCACAGTCAGATTCTCCCATGTTAGCCTGCATTCAAGACTTGCTGTGATGTGGGCTTCAGTGTCTGGCCTGATTCCCCTCTGCCCCCTCCCGATGGGCTGGGTTGCTTCCTCCACCCACAAATTGCCAACTTAGGCAGGACTGGGAATCAAACGAACACAACGTCCAGCACCTCTTACTATTTAGGCAGAACTTGCCATCATTTACTCCCAGAGCCAGTCTCACCTCTTTCAGCTAGCCTTCTGTCCACCTCTCCCTCCTCTGAGCTCCTCCTCATTACTGGGCTCTGAGCATCAGGTGGTCTGCTGTGGATTATTTCCATGGGTGCCACTTTCCTCAGAAGAAACAGCATAATGTGCTAGTTAAGAATATGGACTTCATTTTCACACTGTCTGGGTTCAAATCTCTTCCTGGCTGTGGCAAGCACTTCACCTCTGAGTCTTAGTTTCCTCACTTGCCAACAGGAGTAATGGTTCCTACCGCACGGTTGCTGATTGAATGAAAGGATGCAGGTGAATTACTTAGCACAGAACCGCACATCAAGTAAACAGTTCCTACATGTTAGCTGTTAGTATTAGATCACTGGGCTCTGATTTCTAACACAGGAAGAAATAGCCTGACCTTCACCCTACTCATCCCTGTAGGACAGAGGCTGGCCTGATGGGGGCACTCAGAAGGAGTACCCACAGTTTATTTTGGGACTACAGGAAAGATCCAATCTTTTCTCTCTATTCCCTTCAGGCTCCCCCCAGCCCCATCCTAGTCCACACCCCTAAAGGGATTCTCAGAATTTCAGAACCCTGATCAACATAAACCTTGGGCCCTTCAGGCAGGTGCCAGCCAGGAGTAGTGGATTTACAAGGTAAGGACGCATAAGATGTGACAGGCCTAGAATTAGCAATGCAATTCCTCTGTCATTTTTATCATTGGCCCCTGCAGGGAGGAGCTGATTAAATGGATATTCAACTCTTTGCATTAATGCGCATCCAGCTTCAATTTGCATTTCATTAGCCGCACAAAAAGCATAATTTTATTATTTGCCGTTGGAAAGCAGATCTCTGCTAACAAGCAGCTACACGCTGTTCCTGAAATATAGTGTGACTGACTCACTCCACTGTCTGGCTCACCCTGCTATCCTCTTCTCCCTCTGCAGACTTCTGGCTCTCTGGTGAAGGTGGTACCTGGCAGATTTGGCTTTATGATGGCGGGCTGTGTTCTCATTCCAGCCCTGGTCCCGCAGAGGGCTCCGTTTTTCTCATGTACCTGGGGAGGCAGGATTGACAGCTGCCATCTTCCTGGTCAGTCATTGTCATCACCAATAATAACATTACCACTATCAAAACAGTATTTCTGGCCAGGTGCTGTGGCTCCCGCCTGTAATCCCAGCACTTTGGGAGGCCGAGGTGGGTGGATCATAAGGTCAGGAGATCAACACCATCCTGGCTAACACGGTGAAACTCCATCTCTACTAAAAAGTACAAAAAATTAGCCAGGCATGGGGGCAGGCGCCTGTAGTCCCAGCTACTTGGGAGACTGAGGAAGGACAATGGCCAGAACCTGGGAGACAGGGCTTGCAGTGAGCCGAGATCGCGCCACTGCACTCTAGCCTGGGTAACATAGCGAGACACCGTCTCAAACAAACAAACAAACAAACAAACAAACAAAATACAAAAAAACCCCTAGTATTTCCACCCTCATAATACCACCTTCACCAATAATTGCCATTATTATTATTTATTACATCAGCATCATCGTCATCGCCTCCACCATCATCATCATTATCATTTCCACTACCACCACCTCCCTCATCATCCCCTCCACTACTTCTATCATGCTGATACATCCACAACCAATATTATCACGTCACCATCATCACCTCCACCACCACTCTAATCACCCCCACCATCACTCTGACCAGCACTATCACCAATTCCACCCCCACTGCCATCATATCTATTACCACCATCACTTCTACCACCTCCACTGTGCTAATGATACCTTGCCCACAGCTGTTATCCTCATCACCATCATCACCTCCACTGCTACTTCCACCACCACCACTATCATCACCTCTACCACCACAGTCTCCACTGCCATGATTAACTCCACTCAGCCAAACCAACACCATCTTCACCACCATTACCCCACTCCCACTATCTCCACATCCCAGTACTTTTACTGTTACCTCCACACCAATCTAATCCCTGTCACTGTCTCTCTCAACACCATCAGAACTATCACTGCCACCCTCACTACTACTACAATCACCACCCTCTCTGCCACCAACACCACTGTTTCCACATCTTCCATGTCAGTGAGGACCTTGACCATCATAGTATCCACACTGCTTCTTTGACATTACTTTTAAAAATCTGAAAGCACCAGCATTGAAAACTTTCACTGCTGTCAGTCCATGGATCTGTGGTCCCTATGTGAAAGTGATGCAATAAGCGGAGTGACGAGCCACTGAGGGGAGCAGGGTCCAGGTGACCAGTGCCAAGGGATCTGGAGAGTGAAGCAGAGGGACAGTACAGTAAAATCTTTGGTGGGAGCATGAATTTGGAGGCAGATGGAATTGATCTCTGATGCACCATGGGACCTTGAGTGAGCCACTTTTCTGAGCCTTAGTTTCCTATCAGTCAAGTAGGACTAATACCCCTTCATTGAGTTGAATATTAATTAAATGACAACATGTGTTCTGAGGATCTGCGGAGTGGAAGCTGCCAGTTCTCTGCCCTGATGCCCTCAGATCCTCTTGGATGTCCTTTATGAGCTCCATGCATTCCTGCCCCAGCCCTTGCATGCTTCTCTCCTAACAGCTTGCAGTTGCAACCTTCTTCAGATACCTGCAGGCTATTGCAGTTGCTTTGCTCAAAGGTGCTGAGAGCCCGAAGTGTCCCGGAGAGGCCTGCAGACAGTGATCCGGAGGCGGGAGTATGAAAGCCCAGCTCTTTTCCTTCAAGGCGGGCAAACTCAGAGATGGAATGTACACTACAGAGCTCCCTGCAGGATCGGGCCTTGGTGGGGACTTCACCTGTAATTGTATTGTTACGTGGCTCCTTCTCTTCCCTGTCTTGTTTTCCCCACTCCCTTTCTGGGTTCTCCCAGGAGCAATTTCATAATGCTTGTACGTGAATCTTCATGTCAGGTCTGCCTGTGACATGATGCATAGCAGGATTTCAGTTCACCGTGGTTCCCTCCTCCTCTCCTCATGTTCGTCAAGTACATTAGCTAATAGAGGGCCTTCACACATATTGTCCGTTGGAAGTGTAAGCCAATCCTGGCAGTCTCTTAGAGTGGGAATTATTACACCCATTCTGCAGGTGCACAACTGAGACCCATGTGCAAGATCATGGAGTTAGCTTGAGGGGTGATCTGTGCAGCCTGCAGCATTCTGGGCCTTTCAACTGCCTCATCCTGGTACCATTCTCATGCTTCCTGGTGCCCTACAGATGGCTGTCTCCTGGTGGAGTCACCAGGTTGGAGGGGTCCTCAGAATGTCAACAGAACAGAGCAGCCCTGAGCTCCAGCATCTGTCATTTGGCTTGACTGGATACATATCTCCAGACTTCAAGGCAAACATCTCTGGCTGAACCCACTGTGGAGATCCTAAATTGGCACCCCATAGAGTGAGCTGTCTGATTCTACAAAGGCAGTATTTCTAGGTTTCAAAGGAACTGAATAATTTAAAATGCACAAGACAAAAAGTGGGATTAAGGTGATCTGATAGGCTCTCCAGGCTGGGGTATCAATTATACACTCTCAACTCGTAAAGCCTTATTTGTGAGATTCAGAATTTATTATCTGTCTGAAGCACTAATTACCGGGTTTCTCTCTTTTAGCTTTACAGGTCTCTTTTCAAATTTATTTTTCTCTTTTTTTCCTCCCTCTGGGGCCAAATAGCTTCCATTCCTGAAGGGAAGTTGCCTTTTTGGAGATGGATAGAGGAAGATATTTGGGTTCAGCTTATCCTCTCGGGGCACTTTGGGGGAAGCAGCATGGGTTGGGGCAGGATAACACTAATGTATATGTGTTAATAAACTTACTGTTTTCATTTAAAATTTTGTCAAAGGTATACATGTTTATAGTTTAAAGAGGTGAAGAGTTCCATGTGGCCTACTTTATTTTTCCTTCCCTGTATAACTTTTGTTTTCCTAGGAGCTAATAACTATTTTATTCTTTTGTTTGCTTGCCTTTCTGTGTACTTATCACTAATTCAACTCCAGAGTCTTTGCTGATTGTCTATTCCAATATTTTCACCCACATCGGATGCTTATCAATTTCATTGTCCTGAAGAGTTTCCCTGACAGCCTTCTGACCTGGTGCCCTCAGAACAGGCAGCATTCTGTGCCTGGGCTTCATCTCATCCTGGGATCTCCCTTTATCAGCTTCCTAGGGATGCCCTTCCCTCCTCTCCTGTGTCAGAGTTTCCTGCCTGTTCAGTCTCCATCTATTTTGGTTTACAACTTTGTTTTGTTAGAGCACATCCTCTAATGGCTTCTCAGAAAAGATCCATGGGAGACAAAAATTTTGCCGTTCTGAAAATCATACTTGATTATTTGGTTGGATATAGAATTTAGGAGTGAGTTTTTTCTTTTGAAAATGAACTTTTCACTATTATTGTTTTGTTTCCAGTGATGTAAATAAGTCAATGCCATTCTGCTTCCTAAATCTCTTACATATTACCTGTTTTTTCCCCTTCTTATTAGGAAGCTTGTGAGCTCTTCTCATTGTTGCCAGAGATCTGAAAGATGATCTTGCTGTGCTGTGGTGAAAACTCATATTTATCCTTTGTGTTGAATACTTGATGGAACTTTTAGTCTAGAAACTCATGCTCTTCAGTTTTGGGAAATTTTCCTAAATTATTTCTTGGATGACTTTCTTTCCTCTATTTTTTTTGCTTTTATCTTTCTGAGAACTTCTGTAGTTTATATATTAGAATTCTTGGATTGATCTTCTAATTTTATCTTTCTTCTTAATTTTTTCCCTTTGAATTTTTGTGCTCTTTTTTGAAATCTCTCTTCAACTTCATCTTCCAATCCTTTTATTTTTATTGCTTTATTCTTTTATATATTTGATATTCTTTTTTCTTTTTTATTATACTTTAAGTTCTAGGGTACATGTGCACAACGTGCAGGTTACATGTGTATACATGTGTCATGTTGGTGTGCTGTAGCCATTAACTCATCATTTACATTAGGTGTATGTCCTAATGCTATCCCTCCCCACTCCCCCCACCCCATGACAGGCCCCGGTATGTGATGTTCCCTGTCCTGTGTCCTAGTGTTCTCATTGTTCAATTCCAACCTATGAGTGAGAACATGCAGTGTTTGGTTTTTTGTCCTTGCGATAGTTTGCTGAGAATGATGGTTTCCAGCTTCATCCGTGTCTCTACAATGGACATGAACTCATCCTTTTTTATGGCTGCATAGTATTCCATGGTGTATATGTGCCACATTTTCTTAATCCAATCTATCATTGATGGACATTTGGGTTGCTTCCAAGTTTTTGCTATTGTGAATAGTGCCGTAATAAATATACTGCAAATCAAAACCATAATGAGATACCATCTCACACCGGTTAGAATGGTGATCATTAAAAAGTCAGGAAACAACAGGTGCTGGAGAGGATGTGGAGAAATAGGAACAGTTTTACACTGTTGGTGGGACCATAAACTAGTTCAACCATTGTGCAAGACGGTGTGGCAATTCCTCAAGGATCTAGAACTAGAAATACCATTTGACCCAGCCATCCCATTACTGGGTATATACCCAAAAGATTATAAATTTTGCTGCTATAAAGACACATGCACACGTATGTTTATTGTGGCACTATATTTGATTTTCAAATCATCCCTCACACAGCTCCAGAGAGAGTGTGCTAAAACACAGACTTATCATATTAAAGCCTTACTGGCTTTCCATTGCCTACAGGAGAAGTCCTGTGTTTTTAGTATGATCTGTGGGCCCCAGCACATTTCTCCAGAGTCATCACATTAAGCCTCTCCATGTAGCCAATGCTGCATCTGCTCCAGCCAACTCACCATGCTGGATGCATGATGGAAAGACACTCTTTTAGTCTTACTGGTCTCTTTCTAAATTTATTTATTTTTTCCCGCACTGGGGCACAAGAGTTCTCATTCATATAAAAGAATTGCCTGCTGGGAAATAGAGGATTTTGCTCTGACTGAGGCTTCCTTCTAGAATGCTTTTACCCTGACAGCTCTCAGAGTTGACTACGGTCTTGCCTTCCCTGCTGGACTGAGAAGTCCCCAAGGCCAGGAGCTGTTCCGAGCACCTATCAAACCCCAGACCCATGGCAAGATAGACATTCCATCCACACTTGATGAGAGTTGATAAGTGCTCTCATGTAAACCTCTGGACTAGTCTCCTAACAGGTCCAGGAATGAATCCAACACAATCTCTGCGTTCAGCAGATTACATAAGATGAGGATGGGGGCACGCAAGGTATGTTCACGTACACACACACACATACACACACAGACTGAGTCAATAGATGGTTGATTGCCACTAGTGCATTAAGAGAGGGACACACAGTGTGTGAGGAGAATTTCTGGGAAACAAAACTCACATCATATCCATGAAAGCTTCTTACGGGGTGCTGCAGTGCTACTTCTCTGGGCCTTTGTGTGGACCTCAGGTGTCTCTGCCTCCCTAGGTGGGCCTCCCTTTGGTCTTTGCTGCCATCTCTCTGGCTGCTCTGTCCTTCTCTTAACAACAGGATAAAACCATTTTCCATTCTTTTCAATACTGAACAGCAGGCCAACATTTCTAAACATTATTTCTCTGCAAATAGGAGCAAATCAGGAGCAGCTGAATGCTCTAAGCTCCGATTAACTTTAGTGCCTGGATGGGGTCCATACTCTGTCCCAAGGGAGCCTGTTTTACTAGTAACTGCCATTCATTGGGCATGTCCTATGTGCCAAGCACCATGTGAAGTGCTCCGGGTATGTGATCTCATTTAAGCCTCACAACAAATCTGTCGGACAGGTATTGTCATCATTTTATATACTAGGAAGCTGAAGCTCAGAGAGGTTAAATGACTAATTCAAGATCACACAGTCCAAAAAGGCAGAATAAGCCAGGATTCAGATCCAGGTATGGTTATTCCACCCTTAAACACAGTAAGAGAAGGAGGCCGCAGAGGTTCTCATTTGGGTCAGGCACGGTGGCTCATGCCTGTAATCCCAGCACTTTGGGAGCCCGAGATAGACAGATCAACTTGAGGCCAGAGTTTGAGATCAGCCTGGCTAACATGGTGAGGACCTGATCTCTACTAAAAATACAAAAATTCCTGAATATGGTGGCAAACGCCTGTAATCCCAGCTACTTGGGAAGCTGAGGCATGAGAACTGCTTGAGCTTGGGAGGCAGAGGTTGCATGAGCTGAGACTGTGCCATTGAGCTGAGATTGTGCCATTGCACACAGGCCTGTGTGACAGAGCAAGACACTGTCTCGAAAACAGAACAAAAAAGGTTCTCATTGGGAGTCCGTATCCAACGGCTCTGGGTAAGAGACAGCTCAGGGGAACGAGGGCAGGGAGGATGACTACATGGGTCCCATGCAGCTTTTTGTCCCTTGGCCAGATAGAGGCCAGATAGAGATGTGACCCTAGGAAATGACAGCTTTTGTGGTGTGTTGGCTGGAGGCACTGGTGAGGCACTAGATGTGGCCGGCAGTGGTTCTCACTTTGTGACTGACTTCATCAGGCCGGTGCAGAGGAGTGGGAAGACTTAGTCGTGCAGCCAGAAGGAAGGAGCCTCCGAGACTCTCCAGCTGATCTCTTTGCTTCATTCACCCCAGAGGAGGCAGAGGCCCCAGGAAAGGAGTTGACTTCTCTAAGACCACATGCTGCGTGGGGGCAGGGACTGGCCCATGGACCTGGTTTCCTGTTGTTCATCCCAGGACTCCTCCTGTGGTGCTTCAGAGAGGCTTTTCTGGCCCCAGAGAGCAAAGAGCTCTACCAAGAACACAGCTCAGAGAGCCCAGAGAGAACAAGAACCATAGAAGATGACGTGGGAGACTAGGATATGATTCAAGTTATTCTAAAATGCCATTTGCATTCTTAGGAAAGAAGTGCCATTGAATTACTCTAGGTGCCTGATAGCAACTCCAACAGCCAGAGAAGATGTACCCTAGGAGGTCTTTCATGGTGGAGACAGTCCTCATTTTGAACTTCTAAAAGGATCCCAGCCTTGATGTTTGAACACTGCTAGGGGGAGGGTCAATTGTCACACCATTATGAGAAACAATTAGGCATTATCCAGAAAAGTCTGAGAAGCCCACACCTTATGACCCAGAGAGCCCTTGGAGTAGTACGCAGAAAATCTCTTGGACCTGTGCTCCAGGAGACATGAGTAAGAATGTTCGGGCCGCATTACTGAACACAACCCAAATGCTTATTGCAGTAGAACGGATCAGTAAACTGTGTATGTTCATCCCACGGAGAATGAGCGATCTACAGCTACATGTGAATAAATCTCAGGAATGTAATGTTGAGTGAAAAGAGCGGGTCTCAGAAGAATACCCAGAGCGTGATTTTATTTATAGGAAATAAAAAGACATGCAAAACTACTGTTTAGGGATACAAATAATGTATAGTAAAATTACAAAGAAGGGCAAAGGAGTGAGAAGAACAAAGTTCAGGATGGTGATATTGGCAGTTACTGCTATGGGAAGGAAAGGGACTAGGATCAGGCGGATCACACAAGGGACCAAAATGATCAAGTTCAGTTTGTTCAGCTGGGTGGTGGGTATATGGGTGTGTTATGGGTATTCTTATTTATATACATATATTTTATTTTCTTTTTAAAACTTTCATTTTATTTTTTTAGAGGTAGGGTCTTGCTGTGTTGCCAGGCTGGTCTCGAACTTCTGGCTTCAAGTCTTGCAAAATGTTGAGATTACAGGCATGAACCATTCCACCTGGCCTTTTTATTGTAACCTTACATATATTTTATAATTGTTATTTTACATTACAATAAATATGTAACAGATTTCAAGTGTGGTTATTTTATAAAGTAACAGATAAATAATCAAAAAAATAAGTTGCTTGTTATCTCTCCCCTAGGAGACAAACTGATATGGTTTGGTTCTGTCCCCACCCAAATCTCATCTCGAATCTTAGCATCCATAATTCCCTCATATTGTGGGAGGGACCCAGTGGGAGAAACTGGGTTCCTCCTCGTATGGGAGTATTCCTGCATACTATTCTCATGGTAGTGAATAAGTCTCACAAGATCTGATGGTTTTATAAGGGGAAACCCCTTTTGCTTGGCTCTCTTCTCTTGTCTGCTGCCGTGTGAGATGTGCCTTTCACCCTCTGCTATGATTGTGAGGCCTCCCCAGCTACGTGGAACCGTGAGTCCATTAAACCTCTTACTTTTGTAAATTGCCCAGTCATGGGTATGTCTTTATCAGCAGCATGAAAATGGACCAATACATAAACACAGTGAAAACGGACTAATACACAAACACAGGCCATCTTTAGGTGTGGGTCATTCCAGGGTTTTATGGACTCATTTTATTTGTTCAGTGTTTGCTGATTTGCATCAGTCTCTACCTATGGGTGTGTCCAGGCTGAGACAGAGCTGGGACTGACTGATTCTTCTGGGGCTAGACCTAGTTTCCTTCCTCTCCTATCCCCAGCAGTTGTCTCTGTAGGGGTGGAGGGATTTTCTTTTTTTTTGTGGTTGTGTATGGAGAGAAATGGTTTTGGAGTTTTGTTTTGTTTTGTTTTGTTTTGTTTTCTGGAGCACATAGGTGGGACAAGAGGGGAGACCCCACCTGGCCTGAAGAATTGGATTTTGGCCCTGGTGAAAGAGGAAATGGAGCAGAGACTGCCTGAATGAAGTTAAGAAAATGCCTGGGGAGACTCTGAGCTGAAGGAGGCGGCCCATGTTGGGATCCAGGGCCAATATAGCATCAGGTCAGTGCTAGAACTGAGTGACAATATGGGATGGGGGCCAGGCAGCAGTCCCTCAGTGGTGCAGTCCTTGCCAAGCCAGATGGATGGCCCTGTCTGCAGGTGCCTCCTTGATTAGCTCACAGCCCCACAGGAGGGCCGGCCAGACTTGCTTCTGAGCACATGAGGTGCCTGCGATGTCTTTCAACAACAACTCGGGAACATTTTCCAAGGGAGGTGATAACGCTCTTCAGTTAGGCAGTTAAGATCCAGAGCTACTAAGATTTGAATATAATGCTAGTGTGACTACATTCATATGCACAACTGTCACTAAATAAAATTTTATTAAATAATTTTAAAAGGTTGCCATAGTATTCTGTTGTTTGGATGCATTGAAGTTAGTTGATCTGATCCTTTATTGTTGGGATATTAAGTTGTTTCTCTCTATAAGCAACTCTACAACAAATATTTGTGAACATTCGTGACTATTTCCTAAGGAAACATTATTAGGAATAGACTTACTAGGGTAATGGGTTTGCAAATTTTTTTTCAGGTGTTATTTCTTTTTGCTGAAGAGTTTGCAAAATTTTAAGGATTTTGATGTGAATTGTTAAATGTCATCCAGAAGGAATATGTGAATTCATATTTACCAGTGATAAGTAAAATATCTGTTTCCTCACACTCTTGCCAAGATGGGATATGATTTTAAAATATATTTTGCATATTGAAGAATCATAAATTATGATTTCTCATTTTCATTTTTGCATTTCTTTGGTTTCAGAAGAAAGTAAACTTTTTTCATGTGTTTATAAGACATTTAATTTTTTGACATTATCTGTTTATATCTTTTGCTGTGTTTTTCTATCTAGATATTCATATTCTTTCTAGTACAATTTGAAGTATTTTTTGTATGTTGAGATTGTGACCCCTGTTTTCTTTTCAGGGATAAAATAACTAGTGTATTGATTTGGGGAGGAGAGAAGAGGTGCAGATGGGAAATGGGGAGGCGAGGGTTCTTTAGTGTTTGCCAAAACCACTGCCACACCCCCTCCATCCTCTCTTGCCTTCCTCCTCTATGGTGGGCCCCAGCAGGCTCTCCTCCTTTCCAGTGACGTCCCTCTCCCTCCTCCCTGCACCCCACTTGGCTTCAACCTCTAGTGACTGCACAGAGCCCATCCAGGCTCTAATGCTGGGGAAGGCAGCTCAAGTCACCTTTCTTCCCCCTTCTTCCACCTCCCACCTCATTCCTGTCTCTTGTCTAAATAAAACACAGAAAAGGAAGCAGAGCTGGTACCAGGGAGACTCACCCCAGGGCTGGGGGCAGGGATGGGAACTGGGTGTGGGGCAGGTAGAGGAACCTTAGCCAGGTGTAGTGGAATCAAGGAAGGACAGGCCCAGGGGCCTGGCTCAGCCATCCCTCTCTCTCTCTCCCTCTCGGAGGCTGGCCTGGCAGAGGGCCTGCTATTTGAGGAGGCTGGCAGTGAAGCCTCCATGCCTACCTCTCAGGAACAATGTGTGACCCCTTTTCTATCTTGTGTTTTGCATTTTTTCCAGTGTGTCAGTTACATGCTTATGTTTTTTTTAACTTTTATTTTATTTGTTTATTTATTTTTTGGGAAACAACATTTTGGTCTGTCACCCAGGCTGGAGTGCAGTGGCATGATCTCGGCTCACTGCAACCTCCACCTCCCGGGTTCAAGTGATTCTACCCCCTCAGCCTCTTGTGTAGCTGAAATTATAGGCACCCACCACCATGCACAGCTAATTTTTGTATTTTTAGTAGAATGACAGGTTTTCACCATGTTGGCAGGCTGGTCTCAAACTCCTGAACTCAAGCAATCTGCCTGCCTTGGCCTCCGAAAGTGCTGGGATTACAGGCATCAGCCACTACTCCCGGCTTTTACTTTTATTTTGAAATAATCTCAAGCTTATAGAAAAGTTGCAAGTATTAGCTGGGCACGGTGGCATGCACCTGTATTCTCAGCTACTCAGGGGAGAATCACTTGAACTCAGGAGGTAGAGATTGCAGTGTGCTGAGACTGTACCATTGCACTCCAGCCTGGGCAACAGAGCAAGACTCTGTCTAAAAAAAAAATGTTGCAAGTAGAGTATAAAGAACTTTGTTTTTCTAAACCCATTTGACAGTAATTTGTTGACCCGATGCCGCCTCATCCCTGGATACTTTAGTGCACATTTCCTACAAGAAAGGACATTTTCTTACCTAACCTAATATGATCATCAGTATCAGGATGCTGACCTTGTATGTTAGGACTAGCTATTCCTCAGACACCATTTAACTTTTGCCAATTGCCCCAACAATGTCCTTTGCAGCAGAAAGATCCAGTTCAGAATCACGTTTGCATTTAGTTGTCATGTCTCTTCATTCTCCTTTATCTGGGACAGTTCCTCAGGCTTTCCTTGACTTTCATGACCTTGGCACTGTTGCAGAGTACAGGTCAGTTATTTTCTTGAACATCTGTCAGTGGGTTTTTCTGATGTTTTTTTCAGGACTTGCTTCATCTTATTCGTATTTGGCAGGAATATCAGAAGTGATGCTGAGTTCTCCTTGTTGCATCCCCTCATATCACATGGGATTTTGATTTCTCTCCTTACTGGAGAGTGAAGCTTTGATCACTTGAAGATGGTTTCTGTCAGTTTTCTCCACTGTAAAGTTACTTTTTTCCGTTTGTAATTAATACATTTTTTTTAAATGAAGAGGTACTTTGAGACTGTGTAAATATCTTGTTCCTCCTAAACTTTCAATTTATTCATTTGTATATTTTGTCTATATAAACTCATGAATTTCTATTTGATGCAATACATTATAATTCATTAATATCATTATTTATTCTGATGCTCAACCTGTCCTAGATTCAACCAGTAGGTGCCCCTTCAAGTGGGCTTCTGTATCTTTTTGATTTTGTCCCCATCATTCTTTGAACATTCTTTAATTTTTGGTAAACCAAGGTACTCCTCCTTAGCCTTGGAATCAGCTGTTACTCAGGGAGCCCTTGTTCCTTTTAGTGGAGAATGGTATTTAGAAGACAAGATCTGGATCTTAGGTGTGCTCATTACTATTGGAGTGTCATGGCTCCGGCTCCCAGGTTCTCTCAGTGGACACATACAGGTAAGCACACATTCACACATTTACATCTATATTATATATGTATACATGTACTGATATGGTATGGCTGTGTCCCCATTCAAATCTCAACTTGAATTGTATCTCCCAGAATTCCCATATGTTGTGAGAAGGACCCAGGGAGGTAATTGAATTATGAGGGCCAGTCTTTCCTGTGCTATTCTCATAACAGTGAATAAGTCTCACGAGATACGATGAGTTTATCAGGGGTTTCCACTTTTGCTTCTTCCTCATTTCTCTCTTGCTGCTGCCATGTAAGAAATGTCTTTCATCCTCTGCCATGATTATGAGACCTCCCCAGCCATGCAGAACTGTGAGTCAAATTAAACCTCCTCTTCTTCCCAGTCTTGGGTATGTCTTTATCATCAGTGCAAAAATGGACTAATACAGTAAATTGGTATCAGTAGAGTGGGGCATTGCTGAAAAGATACCTGAAAATGTGGAAGCAACTTTGGAACTGGGTAACAGGCAGAGGTTGGAACAGTTTGGAGGGCTCAGAAAGAAGACAGAAAAATTTGGGAAAGTTTAGAACTTCCTAGAGACTTGTTGAATGGTTTTGACCGAAAGGCTGATAGCAATATGGACAGCAAGGTCCAGGCTGAGGTGGTCTCAGATAGAGATGAGCAACTTGTCAGAAACTGGTACAAAGGTGACTCTTGCTATGTTTCAGCAAAGAGACTGGAGGCATTTTGCCCCTGCCCTAGAGATATGTGGAACTTTAAACTTGAGAGAGATGATTTAGGGTATCTGGCAGAAGAAATTTCTAAGCAGAAAAGTGTTCAAGAGGTGACTTGGGTACTGTTTTTTGTTTGTTTGTTTTTTTTTTTTTGAGATGGAGTCT